>NC_056545.1:10744566-10927066 GCF_910596095.1 Thunnus maccoyii
TGGTTGGTGAGTCATGCCATAGCTGACCCCTGGCAGCTGCTGCATGGCAACTGGGTTCTGTGATGGACCTGGAGACCAGAGGAATCAAAATATAGGCATGTTAGAGAATCTAGGTCAAAACAACAGGTTGATGTTTGTTCAGTTATTACATATTTATATTCCGAAAACAACACACACACACTTATCTACTAAAATGACACTAAAGCTCCTTCAGACATGTTTGTAGATGTTCTGGCAGTTTTACATGTTGAACGCTCTTCTTCCTTGTGTCATTACTTTCAAACTGTTCTCCAGCATCACTGCCACTGTGTCGAGAAAAAAAGAGGGCTGTTGGACTCCCTCTTGAGTACCAGATGCCAAAATTTGCACAGGGATTGCAGCTCTCCAGGTTACAGTCCTGTCATGCTTGACCAGAACCATTATGGGCCATTACTGTAAGGTAGCCTTATGTGAAAGCTCAAAGGCCAATCCATTAGCTTAACAGAGGGATGAAGACAGCAATGTTACAGATTCAGAGTCTAAAAGAGCTTCTGTTTGCGACTTAAGTGTCTTTTGAATAAAGGGAATCCTCGGGTTTAAATCTGAAGCACAATACAAAAAGCTATATGAAAAGCAGGTGTTACTGTGTTGGCAGTGACGACAGCCAGTGAAAACCACTCAGGTGCACCAAATGACCAATGAACTGACAGCGTGGGGTGTAATCTCTTTACCTTAATCATGATCTGCCCTCAGTGACAGTGAGTGTGGATCTCTGAGCCAAGTCTGGCCTTTCTTTACTGAACACAGCAGTAAAACATCACAGAAACAAAACAGGGCTTTGCTTTTACTGATAAGAAATAATAAATAAGTGTTGCTTTTAAATTAAGAATGCTTGGGGTGTAAAATTTTCAGGTACCACACTAAAATGTTGCATTTGCGTTTAAATTTCCTAAATGCCACATATCAATACCAAGAACTCTGGTATTTTACTGAAAATCAAAGAAGGAATTGATTTACTCTTTCTGAAATAGTAGATCATCTTGCATCATCTTGCTTACATCAAAAATAGATCTTAAATCTAATAGTCAGCAGAAAAAAGAAAGTGTGGTTGGAGTGGCAATTTATATCAATAAAGGTGTTACCTAAACAAGAAACTGATAGGCATCAGTGCTTAAATTGCACCATCAGTGAGTGTATCCCTCTTTACACTCTAAATGATTGCATAATACCAACAGATTCACTACTATCCACTTAGTCCTGCACTACACCACCGGAGGTAGAGCTAAGTCAGCAGAGTGAGAAGGGATTAGAGAACAACTCTTCTCAATGAACAAAGATAGATGAAGGCACATAATCCACCTCAAATCTTTGTCCTTCCTGAGAGCAGGGAAATTTTAAGAACTAAAGCTTCTGGTCAGTCACAGCTCTTGTCCAATCATAAAGAGCCTTATATGGGATCAGACCTATCCACCAATCTCAACAAATCAATTCATTTAGCTCAGTTAGTGTAAACATTAGCAAAAAAAATCCAGAATTGAGGGAGTCAATCAGTATAACTCCACTTAAAGAGAGATTAAGGACCTTTAAAGACAAGTGTGTTACAACAGTCATAAACACATCTTCAAATAACACCATCAAACTTTAACTACAACCCTTAACACTTATAATTCCTGTTCAGATGGAAGCACTTTCCAAGGAAAAGTGGAATAATGGAATTTTTACCGGATCATCTTCTGTGATTTTTTGGCATAGCTAGAAAATATAAATCAGACTTGCTCAAGTGTGAAGTTTCCAGTGGGTTACTGTATGTTCATCAGTTACAGAAACTACATATGACATGGAAACATTTTGATGTGACAAATATGTAAATGGCGTAGGTCTTAATCATTTTAAGGTACAAAGTTACTTAATCTCTGAATTAGTCATTCACATTACAGATATCCCATGATAATGATTACTTTACACACATTGTACTGAAAATCCCATCAGGCTTTAATTTTCATGGTTTGTTTCTTCTGTCAGACAGACATTGTTTTCAGATTGATCAGAGCTCTAAATAACAGAGCTGGATCAGCATCCTTTAGTGACTCATCTGATACAAGTAAGATAGGAATAATATTAGGGAGAACATAATGAAGACATTCAGACACGTTCAGTTTATCTACAGCTTTAGAAAACCAGGATTATAAACTCGAGCTGCAATTGCTTAATCTGCACAGTATAAGAGAGCTCCTTCAAAGGCATTGATAAGGAAAGCTAATGAAGGCTGCCCTCAGTTGCACTTTTGTCAGCTGTCACTGTGTGTGTTTAGATTGTTGTTCCTTTACGTTCATGGAAACCCCACAGCAATGTGTAAGAAACCTTAAACTTAAGTAGAGGAGTCTGAAGAAGCATCTTCGGAAACATATTTGGATCGTCCCCAATGTGCCACATGTACAGTAAAACGTAGAACGACAACACGCTAGAGTTATTTAGCCTGATGAAAATCTGTGAGGAAACTAACAGACCTAAAGACGAGATTGTTCATTGGCAATGAAACTACAGGACAAGTCAGAACACACTAAATGTTATAATTAATGTGATAGGGGTAAGTTCCGGCTAACCTAGTAGCTTCTCGGGATGCATAATTGTAAAGTTGTCGCTACGACATCACAACATCACCGTTTATGTTTACTGGAGGACGATGGAGGGAGGGGGGATGGGACAGCCCATCACCTGTCTTAAAGGTTTATAGTGCCTGTTGACTTTTCAGTTTGTCAGCCTGATGGGTTTGCCACCTCGACAAACCAAAGTTAACAAACACTGGCTAAATCCAGTTAGCAAGACAGTTATAGTTAGTTTGCCTTAGCGATATAAACTCGTTTTCCAACTGAATTCAGTAACGTGGCAAGATTAACTGTAGTTATCTTGGCGTAGCTATACTTGACAGCTCACTCGTGCTTGGTTACGTTAAGTTACAGCGTTTCTAAGCAAGCCAGGTAGATCCCAGTTAGCAAACGGCTATAGAGACAACGTTAGCCGATTAAGCTAATATTAGCTACTTAGCCTTGTGTGAAGTTTACGTAAATTAAGTTTTACTCACCATTCGCATATGCCTGCCCTGTCCCATTCTGAGAGTTAAATCCCGCACTTGACATCTTGAAATATACACCAGGTTCTAATTTAGAGGTTTGCTTGGTTGGCGAATAGCTAGCTGCGTCTTTAGCTAGCGAGCTAACTAGCTGGCAGTCGCGATGTAACGTTCAAACTCGACGACGTGTCCTTTAAGTCAAAGCGGCGTCTCGTAGCTGCTTAAAAAGTTAATTAGCTGACTTGTTGGCGATTACAGGGCCATGGCTGTTATCGAAACCCCCGTTCACAACTACCCACGGGTGAGTAACGACGGGCCTTGTCAGAGTTAATCGTATGTGTGAGGCACTTCTCCTCTTTCACCGGAAGTTGGGATCACCCAGCAGGAGCGACGTAAAAATCGTCGGGCATGCGCAGTATGTACACGTGGCATTTCCTCCTGTGCTCTCGACTAATCCGACGTACCGTAAACAAGAGAGAAAACTCAGATTTAATGTACAAGCAGTGTCCTTTTTTAAAAAAATAAAACAATTTGGTCATTTAGTTTGGTGTGAAATTCGGTAGAAAGTCATCGAATGAATGAATACTGCCAGATTTCGTTCAATTTTGAGATTTAAAGATACTGAATCTACCATACATGCCGCAGTGGCCTCCCAACTGGCATAAATCTGAACTCAATTTACAGATTCCGAATTCTATAAAATGCAGCAGCCAGACTTTTAAAATAAACCAAGAAAAGAGACCATATTACTCCTGTTTAATGTCCCAATACTGGCTGCCAGTTGGTTTAAGAATTGATTGTAAGATCATACTTATTACATTTAAAGCACTTTCTGTCCTGGCCCAGGATTACATCTTAGAGGTAGTCTCCCCTTATCAACCTGCATAAAGTTTGAGTTCCTCTGACAGGAACCTCCAAACTCCTAATGCAAGGTTGAGGATTAAAGGAGACAGAGCCTTTTCTGTCAGGGCACCACTGTTATGGAACAAGAATCTCAGACTTGCAAATTCAATATCTAAGTGACTTTTGAAAACTCACTTTTATCCTAAAGCATTTTTTATAATCTTTATTGATTTAATTTACTATATATAGTCTTTATTTTATATTTGTTTCAATGATATATTTGTAGGAGTGTGTGTGTGTGTGTGTATCTGGCATTGTTTTCTATATTTTGTTCTCTTTATCTCTGCCTTGTAAAGCACTTTATAATTACTTGTTTTGATAAGCGCTACATAAATAAACTTTATTATTATTATTATATAGATTTCTTTATCTTTATTTCAATATTTATAAGTGATATTTAAGTGAAAAACAAGATGATTTCTATGACTTTTACAGGCTAGATAGCAATTAGCTAATAAAATTTGTGATTGGTTGTTAAATTCTATATTTAAATCAATCACAGCTGCCTTCTTTGAAATATTTTACGAAATATTTTAATATTATTTTTTATCATATGTTGAGATTGTATAAAATAAGAAGATCATATTATCGGTTCGTTTCTATTTTCCGGCCGGAAAGGTGATTGTGATACATAAACAGGAAGCGGCCGGGCAGAGTTTTTGGGGAGTTGTTGGACAGCCATTGCAGTGTCGTGGCTCAGTAACAAAACACGAAAAAAAGGAAAGGAGGACCTGGCATTTTTTCTGTGGACCAGGGGGAAACCAATTTACATGATTAGAAGAGCGAACACACTCAGTAAATTAATCTACACCTAAATAACGGGTAAGTGTTCGGATACATTTCCTCCCCAATGATCAGAAAATCATCTTTTATGTTAACGTTTCGGCTACTCGGCTAAGTAAAATTATCCCGGCTGCTAACGATGCTACGTTAGCATTGGCTAACTTGACTCTTATCTTAAAGGCTTAAGATTGGTATAAACTGGAGCTGACTCACTTTTTAAATTCATTTTGACATCTATGTTTATCACTGGATGGAAAATACTCATTCTATCACAATTGCTCGGCGAAGTATTTCTGATATTAGCCGATTAGCCAACGCAGCTAGTGCAACGTCGCCGGTTAGAGAGTATGACACGTAACTAGTGGCTTCCTGCTAGCCAGCCTGTTAGCCGGCCTCACCCAATCTTTTTTTATAAAATTAGACTTCATGGATATGTTTAACTTTGAAATGACTCGTCGATATTCTGACACATGGGCATTGTTTTAATTTTCTGGAAGTGCTGGAAACTTTTAATATCCATGTATCGTGTAACGTTAAAGGTTAGCTGACGTCGCTGCTGCGTTGACAGTGGATATGATAATTGAATTTAATTTGACAGCCGAGTGTCTCTTTCACTCTATTATGGATTCACTATTCATCACATCTGTATTTATTCACGTCATCTGGCTTAAATCGTAATGTAGATGGGATTTAATAGACACCAAGTCTCCAGGGAGAAACGTGTCTATTACTTATCATCTTAATTTGTGAGCTAACACAATTTTTTTCTCAAGTATAACTCTCATAATGTTCACATAATTAACATATTTTCAAGTCTTCCTTATTTTTAGTGTGATAACACTATAAATGGACACTGAAGACATAGTTTAGAGGGTGAATTGTAACAAGAGAAAACTATGAAAATTTGTAACTTGGTGGTGTTTGAGTTAGTACATCTCCTATTAACTCTTAAAAAATCCTGTGCAGAAAATGTATAGGTTATTTATTCATCTGGTAGGTTTATTTTGTAACATATGCCTCAGAGATGTTGAGTTTAGCTTTGAAGAGCTGAACAACAAATTATTTTTGTCACACTTTTTTGTTATTGTCAATTTAAGGTCATCCTTGTTGATCAGTTTGCACACATCCTGTGAAACAGGTTAAGGCTGCTGCCTTAAAGCAAACTTTCTCTTTTTTCATTGCAACAGACTTAATTGTTAAATATTGGTCTTGTAGGAGCACATATTTGACTGTGGTCGCTGTCCGTAACTGTCAAACAGTTTCACATCCACAGCTGCATCATGCCACACGTGTGAGCATCAGTCTATAACGTAGCCCACACATCAGCCAGCGGGGGCGGGCGTGGGAGCATATGGGACTGGAGTATAGCAGCAGCTGACGTGTAGTTCAGCTGTATTTGCCTGGTCTTGACCTTTGGCTCCCTTATACTTTAGCCCTAGAGTTGTTTGCAAGTTACGTAATCAGGGCTAGAGGTCGGCACAAGCTCACCTTGTTCTGATGCCTCTGAAACTGTCACAGATGTAAAAAAAAAAAAAAAAAATTAGAAAGAAGATGAGATGAAGTTTTAAAGCAGTGTTTGTGTCTAGCAAACATTGTGGTTTCATTGTGAAAAAAAGTTTGACGTAACCAAAAGCAGCTCCTCTGGTTACATGGAGAGGAAGTTTGTTTTTCTAATCATTGTTTCACAGATTTTCATATTCATGACACTTACAGCTGATATTTGATCACATGTTACTAAAGAAGAGGAGAGAAGAAGCTTGTGTGAATGAGAATGACAAATGAACAAAACAGGAGCTTTTCTACGCAGAAGCTACAAGCTGTTGCATGTTGTCAGTGAGAGAGATGTTGATTTTACACAGTTACAGCAGATCTCAGATCCATTTTGTTTTGATTGAAATGCAATCTGGTCAGTTTATCTTAAAAGAAAAAAAAAAAAGCTGAGTTTAGGATTCATTTCCAATCTTTGTTGAACAAAACCCTCATGTTGCCTGTTGAGGAGATGATGTTGTTTGATCATTGCTCTGAATCTTCTGGCCTGCTGTCCAAAGACTCCTGCTGGAACAAGCTAATCATTTGCAGTAGAAGCCAATCACTGTTCTTATCAGCAGTTGCCAATATCTGGCTGATTGCATATTTATAGAACTCATTGCCGTCACTTCTATTACGTTTGTGGTGAGGGGTGCTCATTGGTTCTTACTGTCTGCTGTTGTCTGATACTTTTAATAATATTCTGTTTGTCTCTTGGTTTTTTCAGGTACTTTCACCTGTAGGCTTTAGGCATGTAATAAATATTTTAATAATTAAAAAAAATAATAATAATTTATTCCAACAATGTGCCACTGAAATGAATAACTGTATTACTGTTAAAACGTTTGTGTCCTTATGCATACATTGCAATAATTTATCAATTTATCTTCATTTAAAAATTTTAATCTTAGCATTATATATCATATGATAAGTTTAACGCTACACCTTTCCCTGCCATCCGATGTTTATCTGTGGAGATTTTACAGGTGTGCCCTTAAGGTGCCCCTTAAGTGCTGCTACTGTGAAAACTATTGCAGCTTCAGTATTTTGTCCATGCTGGGGATGAAGAGACTGTCTTAATCCCCTCCAGAGATTCCCTCCACCTCAAATTAATGCTGACACTTGTTTCTTGATGTACACTGCACAGTATAGGTAAAAAGTCTGTCCGAGGGAATGGAAACTCGGTGGATAACAAAAATAAATACAATTTTAAAATATTTAGAGGGATTGTTAAGGAAAAAGGAACAAACATCAGATGACATCTATCAGGTCACATGGTCTTGGTGAGATTTTGGTCACTCACTGTAGGTTAACGATGAATGTTACAGCCAAAATAATATATTGCAGCTGTTTTGTTTCTCCTTGCATCTGGATGTCTGTGTGAATTCATGTGTTTGCTTACCTTTGTGTTTTGTTTTTTTTTCTATTTGTTGTTTTTCAGGATTGAACAGCTCCGGATATGGCTTTCATATTTGATTGGATTTATAGCGGTTTCAATAGTGTACTACAGTTTTTAGGTGAGTACTGTTGATCAAACATCCTAACTTATAATTAATTAACTCAATTTTGAAAGCTTTAGAAAGGTTTGACTGCTTTGGTATTTAAGTCTTTAATCAAAATGGTGTTACCCTATTGTGAACCACAGTGAACTACTATTAAAATGTTAATGGGGACCTATCACGCTTTTTGGGATTTTCTGTTATTTATATACTGTTATGACGTTTGATTTCTAGTTAAATATGGTCAACGTTCCAATACTTGAGGTGAACCTATGTAGAAATGCTCCCTGCAAATCAAACATCAGGGCTTCAATGTGCTCTGAACACTTCGTTCGCAACGTTTTTTTCTACCCTGTCGATCGTCACGCATGCCCATACACCTCCGTCTGTTCCATAGCCTTGGTTGCTAAGGTTTTTCCATGTGTTGTTTGCACTGTCCACTCGCATATTTCAGATCGGATTCTGGCTCAATCATGTACAGATGTATTTGAGAAGTTGACATTTCCAGTAAAGAATGGAAAAAAGTAGTGAAATTCTACTACTATAGTTTGTTTCATAGTTTGTTGACGTGGCCTCCCAAGTGGCCAGATATCATTGGTGATGTAGCTAACCTATCATAAGCTGACCAATCAAAACAGAGTGGGCTTATCAGGAGACGGGCCTTAAAGAGACAGGAGCTAAAATGACCTGTTTCAGATAAGAGGCTGAACTGAAGGGCTGTGTAAAGGGGCTGAATGAGTTAAATAAGGAATCTTTTGAACTGTAAATCATGCAAAGATATTCCAGTAGAGCCCCAGAATATATATACAGACTTGGAAATGTGCATATTATGTCCTCTTTAAGTAACATGATGAACTTAGTTGATGATGTGAGAGTCTTATTTATGTCTTTAATGATCACAAGAACAACTTTAATTGTTCCAGCTACTGGTCTTCTTAGACCAGTAGACCTCGTCTTAGACCTTGGTCTTTGAGTGTTCAGTGAAAAGCGGGGCTCAGAGTATTGTGCACAATAGTAGGCTTTGTTCCTAGAAATCCATCCTAGTTGTGGTAGAAGCTTGATAGGAAGAAACAGAGTTTCTCTACAAGTATTGGTTTCCTTTGTGACCTGCAGACACAAATCTGAAACACACGGTTCAGCAGGCACTACTCCTTAAAGGCTGATCCACGCTATATGATTTCATTTAATTTTCAACAAATGTTGCCTGCTCAGCTAAACACTTTGTAAGGCAAAACACATTAGTTTATTTCCTAATCAAAGGCATCACAAGGCCCCTTTTCACAGTTTCTTGTAATGTGGTCCATGTAGTAAGAAATGAATGAATCAGCGTCATTGCTGGTGGCCACCATTCCTTTAAATGCTACTGTGTAGCTTGAAATGGATGTTTTTAGGTCCTTGGTTAGAGCACTAACACAAGCTGTCTAATGAGTTTGATTACCTTTCGGGCCACACAAGCTACTGATGTATGCAGTCATTCTCCTGTAAAGTGACTCAACTAAAGGCATCCACTAAATGGCATATGTTATGTGAACATGAAAGACACACAAAGTAAGTGTCTCTTAGAAAGATGACGTGATTTCTCACCCTGACTTTTTAAATGTCTCTGTATTCAATGTGTCCATTTGAAATCTAGTGGAAAATCTTATGTGTACCAGCTGCTCTTCTCTCCAGAGTGTGCTGTTCTAGTTTCTATGTCAGAGCTGCTCCTGCGAAGCTGTCGATCCTGTTCTGCCTGTCAGACAGGTAGCATAGTGCTGTGAGCAATGGTGACTTCTAGTAGAGCTGACTCAGTCAAAAAAATTCACAAATCCACTGGGTATCCCTATGTTGGCTCAGAGGGGGGTAAACACAAAGCCTTATAATCTTGTCTTTCTAAGTACAGGAAAGTTGAGGAAGGCGTTATCTTAGTTGAAACCTTTTCTTCTGTATTCAGTCAGTCGGTTCACCAATCTGAGAGGACTGAAAAGTGTAAATCATGTCCGTTTCCCTTTGAAGCAGAAAGCACTTAAGTGCATTTTAAGTAGATAGTTTTATTGTGAGGATTTGTGTATTTTCATCAGTGATCAAACGCCACTCCTCCAAGGAATTACAAATCAATCACTATGTATTTTTTCCAAATAGACACAACAGAGAATATGAGAGCATAAGTTAACTCGGGCAACTTTTTTTTGTTCATTTAAATGTGTAGTAGATATCGGAGCATATCAAAATCAGTAGGTGGAGCACTCTACTTGTGCAGCTGTGTGTGTGAACTGAGTATCTAGTGCATGCCTGAGAACAGGTCTGAGCTTGACAGTTGACAGTCAAGTGTCACCTTTTATACTGTAAAGACTGATTTTTGTTTTTCAAACCTAAGTTTTTAAGCCATGTCAGACCTTCAATGCAGACGGGTTTTCCAAAGACTAAGCATTGAATATTTTAATGTAGCCCATCTAAACTCGATCTACGGTGTCCAAGCTTCCTTTCTGAAATTCTCCTGGCTTCCTTTCAGGACTGTACAAGAAATCCGGCAAGTTAGTATTTCTTGGCCTGGACAATGCTGGCAAAACGACACTACTGCACATGCTCAAAGATGACAGATTGGGACAGCATGTGCCAACTTTACATCCAAGTGAGTTGGTGCTACTATGTCACACACATGCACATCCACGCACACTCAGTCATGTGTTCAAAACCACCCATGCAGATTATCCACAGACATGTTTGCCATTTTTTAAACAAGGCACTGTTGAACGGATGTGATATGACAATAAGTATAGTATTGGTAATATATTCAATCATGCTTCATATGTGAGCCAACACTCTAAACTCTTTTGCGCCAGTAACTTCACCTGTGATCTCTTCTTCCCTCCTCCAGCCTCGGAAGAGTTGACAATTGCTGGCATGACTTTCACCACCTTTGACCTTGGAGGCCACGCACAAGGTGTGTGTTTACTAATTTTTTTTTTAGTTTTATTCATCGACGTATGTTTTAGTGAAGCTCTGATACCACTCTTTCACTGCTGAAAATAAAAGGATTGAGATATTAACAGTTTTAATTCTGGCAAGTTCCACATGTGGGGACAGAGAGCGCACAAAGTAAATTCCTTCCTTCCAACACTCTTGCTAACATGAGGTCAATAAGATATACCATTGTAGGGTCAGTGAATGCATAATGTGTATTATAAGTAGACAGACCAGACAGTGAGAAACTCATGTTTGTTTTTGTGTTTGTGTGTGTGTTCACACAGCCCGCAGAGTGTGGAAAAACTACCTCCCTGCCATAAATGGTATTGTCTTCCTTGTGGATTGTGCAGACCACACCAGATTGGGTGAATCAAAAGCAGAACTTGATGTAAGTACCTGCTACCTGCTTGGTCACAGTTTTGTTGTAGAGCTGTGTTTTTTGGCAGCGGAAATCTCCTAAATGTTCACAACACACATTTTGGGTCAAATATCCGTTTGCTGGTGTCTAGAGGCAGGTTAGTCGCTAATTCACAATCAATTTTGAAAAATTTTTGTCTGTCTTGTTAATACTTTTGAATCTGTGGATTTTTTTTACTGTTGAAGAAATGCTGCCCATCCAAGTAGATTATGACAAATTAGTAATTACAAGCATTTTAATAAAGTGGCTGATTTAAAACCAGACTTACAGTAAGTGTCAGTCCCTCAGAAACAGAGCTAGGTTGTTTTTTTTTTCTACATTTACCTTTCAGAGAGAATTTTTAATAAATGTGCAAAGAGGAATCCAGTGCAGCGGAGGCAAAGATATGAATTTCTGCTCTTGCAATAGCTCATGAAATACGATCTCTGTTTGAGGGCATTTTTGCAAGTTGAATAAGGTGACAGCTCATCACAGCACTGTTGCATCTCCTACAAAAAATCATGCTATGCGATTGCTCTCTAACATGTACAGATACAATTCAGTCCAGTTCATATTCATTTCACAAATGTAAATCTGGAAAATTTTGAAAATGACAATTTAAAGGAGAAATTCATTAGCGCTCACAAAATCACTCATGGAAGGCATTAAATGTCTCTCAGTTGATGATTTGTGACAACACAGTATCCAAGGGTAGATTTTTTCCTTTTATCATCATGAGGATAAAAATGAAAGCGTCATTGTAATACCTTGTCTACCTTCCCAGGCATTAATGACAGATGAGACCATTGGAAACGTGCCTATCCTGATCCTGGGCAACAAGATCGACAGACCAGAAGCCATCAGTGAGGAGAGGCTGAGGGAAATTTTTGGATTGTATGGACAGACGACAGGCAAGGTAAGTGGACATTCATCAAGGTTATACCCTTTTTAGGGGCATCTGATCCTAATTATTATAAGTCAGACAAGGGTATATAAAATAAATACTTCCTTGAAAGAAATGTCAGGTTGAAGGTTTTTCAGTTATGTTGTCAAAATAACTAATTAAGCAACAGTCAACCCCACAACTGTTTTGATCATATATTGCTGAATCCTGATTGGTAAATGGAAGTACATGACATCACCTTTTTCCAACAGAGCCCCGCCAACTTCAAATGAGTGGGAATAGCACAGAAAAAAAACACCAAAAATCATCAAAACGATTCCAACTCGGCCAGAAATATTGTTTTCTTGTGAGAACTCATCACTCGTTGTAAAAGCTAATTAAGAAAATGGGTCATCAGGGCCGTGTAGCATTAAAAAGAAATCTACCAAATATTAAGTTTTAGTTTGCGGGGTAAAGTATTGTCTTACAGCAGTTTAATTCTGTAGCTCTCTGCCGAGAGAAGCTTAACTCTCCATTTTAGCTTGAGCACATTTACATATTCAAAAAAAATGCATTTAAACCCAGAGCTCGCCCTTGATCTCTTTTGGAAATTACAACTTCAGGCACACTACATGACTAGAGTTGATTTCTCTTCTTAAATGTCCTTATAACAAGGGCCCAGATTGGAGTGGATACAACGTGGATTTAGTGTAACTTTTTCCTGCTTTTCTCTCAGGGCAACATTCCCATGAAGGAGCTGAACACGAGACCACTGGAAGTGTTCATGTGCAGCGTGTTGAAGAGGCAGGGCTACGGCGAGGGCTTCCGCTGGCTCTCCCAGTACATCGACTAAAGCGGCCAACCCCGTAACACACCAACAACACCACCACCATCGGGGGGGGAGGGGGGCGTGCTAATCCCAACCACTCAAGACGCCCACCGTTGCCACCAGTACCATCATACTCAGCCCCATGTTCGGTTAAACAAGTTTGCCTCCACCTTCAGAGAAACCAGTACAACTTGATCCCAATAGACTTTTATTGGTCGAACACTTGGTTCCGCACTTACAACATTCATACCTGTACGCGCGTGCACACACACACACATACATAGACATACACACTCGTTCCTTCACACTCTCTTTCTTTTTCTAAGAGAGTAACATAGCATCGGTTCTACAGCAAAGGGTGTTCAAATTCAAACGGATGAATCTTTTCTATATTGTGTCTGTCGTTTGCTGCCCTCTCTCTCCCTCCCTTCCTGCCATCTGTTGAGTGTGATGATAGATGCATTCTAACTGTAAATCTGTACATGATTCCATTGGTATATCAACAATCCCTGATGCCTCTCCCCCCTTTTCTTCAACTCATTTTGAGCAATGACAGAGCAACATAGTTGTATACATTGGGGTACACTTTTTTAACAGTAGAGACATTAATTCAACATTATATTTAATCACCACATTTTGGTTTGTCCTGTTTTTTTTGTTTTGTTTTGTTTTTTTACATGATTTCAATAAATAAAACGTGGCCACATA
Organism: Thunnus maccoyii; assembly: GCF_910596095.1. Classification (NCBI taxonomy): domain Eukaryota; kingdom Metazoa; phylum Chordata; class Actinopteri; order Scombriformes; family Scombridae; genus Thunnus; species Thunnus maccoyii. The sequence goes on from NC_056545.1 coordinate 10,758,091, forward strand.
TACAGCCCCCATTATAGACATGCGGCTGTTTCACCCATTTAAAATCAACCAGTGCATTTATCTTAATGTGACAGAAATTAGATCCATCTCTTTAAGTTACTGGGAAGTTAAAATACTTTTGTTCCAGACTTCTATCTCACGGGCGCAGTAGCACTGAGTGGATCCGAGTAGTCTGTGGGCTCCCTTTTTTTTTAAAGAGAAGCATGGGGTGGTAGTAAAGCAAATGGGAAGAGATTTTTAATAGAGAATAATACTGGCTATAACCCCAGCAAAGTTTGTTGAAATCGTGTAGATAGCACAACAGTCAGTTGCTTCAAAGAAAACTATTTAAGTCAATGACAATTTGGAATAACTAGCTTGAAAATAACATGCGGTGAAAGATGAAGGGAGAATAAGCAGATGGTTGTAACATCTAGTGTTCGCCAATATTAGGAGTCCATCGACAGATGTATTTTCCAGCACAGACTTTTTTCTTTTTTTTTACAGGGTGAATCTAGTGACCAAGCGTAGATAACGGAGGACACAGTCCCACAGTGGGAACAGGTAGATAGGCCCAACACACCTATAAGAAAGGGACCATATATATGAAATGTACATGATCACCGTACATGGATTTTGTACTTATAGGTGGTATCCTTTTATCTATGTGCATTACCAGAAACTATTATGCATGCCTTGTTCTTTTGATTTTTAATGACCATTATTCCAGACAGTACAACATGTTGGAAGAAGATGCCAAAATTTACAATAAGAGCTGATTGTCATGTTTGTTTGTTTTTTTTTTTTTTAAAGGAAACAATGGAATTGCGCGTAATACACACTTTTTCTGTCCCTGTCCCTTTGTGTCTCTTTCATTCCCTCATGACAACGTGATGAGCTGTTCCAACAAGGGGTGGGACTTGCTGTTGTTTGCATCATTAAAAAAAATGTAATAAATGTTTGCAATGAATAACAGTCTTTAACATTGATCCATAACACAGGCTGTTCTTTGTTTGTTTTTTTTTGGTCACAGTTCTTTGGTGAGATGATTATATTTGATTCTTTGACATTAAATTGACAGCAGCTGAAATGTCTTTGTTAGACAGCTTGAATATGGAGTAGGCTTACAAAGCAGCACATATACAGTTAACTGTAAAGGTTATGTAAAAAGCAAACTAACTCTATATTGTACCTCAGTACAAGCACTGCACTATCAGGCCACTAGATGGTGCTCATGTAAAGGTGTGTTTTTAGGAGCTTCATTCTTTACACAGAGGATCATATTTAGTATGAATGACAACAGAGGAGTTTTTTAGAACAGACGAACAGTATTGTTGAACAGGAGACATTTCTTTTTCTCCTGTTCAAGTTTGCATTTAGAGTTTTACAGATGTGCCAGTGTCTGAAAGGCCCACACCATTGGTTTTATCCCAATAATGAAATTGATGGAGTGAGTTTCCTTAAGCATCACGTGCATTTTCTTTTAGATTTACATTTCAAGCAGCCAATGGTTTTATTTTAGTATTTTACAAAAATCACACAACTTCACAGCAAATGCACGGATCTTATACACTTGTTTATTGTAGTGACACATGTTATATAACAGGATGCAGCCACATACTCGTACTTACATAAAAAATTGAGAGTTTTTGGCTGAACAGGAACCTTTATTATACATGAATCGAGCAAAAGCACCATATTATTTACACAGTGTATTGCGTACTGGTGTTACTGTTTGTCTACAAGGTTTCCATTTCCAGCAACAAAACTTGTGAATGCAGTAATATTGACCAGCCAGCTATAAATACTTGAATGTTGGAGGTTCAATGAATGCATCAAGGAGAGTTTTGAAAAACTGTCGATGCTCCCACCTGCAGCATTACTCTGCAGAGGTTGTTGTTGCATTAAAAATAGGACATCAGTCTAAAAACGTATGTTATGAAAAATAATTATTAGTAATGTTTACACAATTCATTAAAAAAAAAAGGTAAAACGGCCACATTCTAACACACACAACACCCGCATAGCTCCTCTCTTTCACATTAGATCATCTGCAAAGTCTATGTCTTTTCCATGCACATCACAGCACTTTCCAGTCAGGATATCAGCCATGCAGACTCCCACAGCTATCAGTGGGGAGAAGACAGTCAGGACAACAGCCAGCAGCAGATGCCCACACACCCCACAGTGATACTTCTCTGTCTGAGCTGCTCCATCACTCTTACCCCTGTCGCCTCCCCCCTCCAGGGCTGCACTCACAGTGGGGACTGAGGCTCTGCTTTGGGGCTGAGGTCCGAGACGTTGGTGGCGAATGTCTGAACAGGTTTGTGACCCGTGTGGCTGCCCTGGCTGAAGCACAGTCTGGATGGACTTACTACTGCCTGTGTGACTGAGGAAAATGTCCTGTTGGCTTGATGGATCTGAGGGGATTGTGGAGCCATGAGCACCCAGAAATGGAGCTCCATGGTATGGATGCAGTGCTGAGGGTGTCCCTGGGCGGGTTTGCTGGGTGCAGGACAGAGTTTCTATTCCCGGTACAGGTGGAGACTGACTTGGCATGATGGAAGTATATGTGATGAGGAGGAGTTTCAGCTGGTTGGACTGTTGTTACAGAAAAGACTGTTGTTTATGGAAAAGATGGAAGAATTTTATTACGATTAGAGAAAAACAAGACACTGAAATATGTAATAAAAATACATTTCTTAAAAAATGAGTCTGCAAAACACCAAACAAAAGACAGACATACTCAATATGTTGCTGCACTGACTGTATATTAGAATTTATAATATTAACATGAAGTTATTTCCAAAGCAGTGCACCAGATACAACAGTCATCACCCACAATAAGATAATAAGAATGTGAGGACAAGGAAATGAATCACTTGCAGTGGTATTAATAGCAGTATTTATTAAGTAATTGATTGAACAGGTGTATAAAGCAGCAGTGTCATCATGTCTTACCTCACAGTGAAGTCTTGGGTCAGCTCTGCAGAGGAAACTGCTTGTCCTCCCTCACAACAGGATTTTAGGATACTAGACACCAGAGCAGGTGATTTCCCATTACCAGTGACTTTGACTCCCATGTCCCATCTTCCCTCCAATCAGCATTCAAGAAATACCTCAACCAAGTCACAACAATACACAAGTTCACAAGAGGGGGTTGGACATCTACGGTACATGCTCACCTGATATATTTTTTTAAAGAAACTAATCCTCTTAAGATGTACTGTATTATAAATTAAGAGATGCTGGATAGCTTAAGGGGTGCAACCTTATCTTGCAACTTGGGCTCTTATAAGTGATGAATTTATTGGTTTTTGCTAATGAAATGATGGCCAGGAGGCATGTTATAATTAAAAATTAGTAGACTAAAAGCAGCACTTTCAGAATCTTTACAACACTTAACAATAAATGCTGAGATACGTGTGGAGCCTTCTTATGATTATTTATCTGGTTTAACTGCTGATAAAATGTTCTTAAACATCACAATCAAACACATTTCTACTAAAAATAAGAGACTGAACTTTATCTTGATCAATCTGTAGATTGTTGTCAAAACAATCAAGAATGCATTCGTGATTTATCTCTGACATAAAAGCAGAAGTGTCTCAGAGTTTCGCCCTGAGATGCCAAGTAGTATCGCACTCAAACGCAATGTGACCTATGATGAGATATAGAGCTCCGTGTTGTTATTTTTCAACATTAATGAATTTAAGACACATTTTCTTTGTTCATGTAGTTCTGCCTTTTAGCAGTACAACACACCAACACACAGCTAACACTGGTGAAAGTCAGGTCACAAACACCAATCTCTGATTACATGTGACACATACACGCACTTTTTCAGGTGTTCGGTCGTACCAGCGACATAAAAGCAACAGGAAATATTCAATGTAGTCAGTTTGCTTTGTCAGCTCAAGATGAGATGTTGAAGATAAGATGGGGGAAATTTTCAGCACACAAACACACACACAGTTTGAGGAAGTCATCATGGGAATGTTTGATATTATTTTTGGATCTCACATCAAAACATTAACAAACCCACAACCTGCCTTATATACACACACCTTTGTTTTGCCTTCATGTGGGTTTTCCTTTGACTATTTATTTACTCATTATATCAATCCGCATCGCTGTCTTTAACCCTTAAACAAGCCTTCAACCTAATCCTAACGCTGCTCTTCATCTTAAATCCACATTTAATTTGCTGAAGAAAAATAGCTCAAAATGGTGAGAGCACAAATACACACACACACACACACACACACACACAGACATGCACTCATGCTCAGTTTGTTTGTGCCTAATAACTATGGTTCATTTGACTTCTGGGGCTGTTGAAAATACTACTAACAACATTTATGGCAGCTCCCAGTGGTCGATAGGTCTCTGCTGTTTGAATGTTGTGACATCTATGAGCAACAGAGAGGAGCAAAAGAGATATTTAATTATATGAAAATGTCACAAGTTCTTAGTTTGAATGTCAGAGAAGGTTTGTGATTGTGAGGTGCTGAAACCAACACCTACTGAAAAATACTTAAACACGGCAGACAGATAATATTCACCTGAAGCTCCATCAATTTACAATTTTTTCTGTGTGTAAATATACTGTAGCCATGGCAACGTAGGCACATCTAGAAATAAAAATGTTCCTAGAAATGTGAGTGAGTGGAAACATCAATACCTTTATTTATAGTGCTTGAACCTGACATAAGAAATTTTCCCCGTGGGAGCTGAAGCCCACACACTCCTGAGGCGCTTTCAATTTATAAACCGAAAGTTGCGAGCGCAGCTTTATTCACTTAAAGCCATTCTTATAAATCAGGTGAATGTACAATTTGAGAAAATAGACTGAGATGGAGTGAAAATCTTCAATCACGAGACATTTCAGCATATGAGGCCCATGGGCCCTGTGCTTGCAGTCATTAGGTTCACTTTATCAAGACTCTCAGTGCAGATGTAATGATTTAAGAATATTGAACATTGGAAACTCTCTCACTCATAAGAGATGGAACTATCACACATGTCATTATGGGTCTTTGAGACAAATCTCTGCCCCTTTTTTCCTGATAATATGTGCAAGAAATGAAGGAGGCAAAAAATATATATTTTAAAGCCTGCAGCAGCGTCCTTCATTTTAATCAAGACGCAGTGGACTTGAATCACCTTATGTTAAAACTATAACTATTACATCGCCGTCAAAAACAGTCAAATGTCACTGACACTAAAAAACTAAATACAAAACTGTCTTGTGATCATTACCTGTCTATTCCAGTTGGGGCCACCAGTGTGGTTGTGGATTTGGCTGATGCAGATGTATGGGGAAAAAAACTGAATGACTTGTGGTGTAAACTGTGAATTGACTGAATGGCACCCTTAAATACACATAAAAAATACTTTGCTTTGAATAATAGTTTCAGATACCAGAATCTATGAATATGCAAATATTGTTAATTTCAAAAGTTTAACTACTGGACACAAGATATCTCCTACTTCAGTGAATGAAGGCTTCAAGTTTCCACATCACATTTGTGTATTGGATCATGATTGTCTTCCAAACTAATTGTAATGTCACAAATGATGTTCGTAAGTACGTGCCTTGCACTCAAATTTAAGGTGAGCACAGAGAAACTTTCCACTTCCTGCAGATGAATGTGAAAACAGCCTTCTAATGTCAAACTCTGCACTTAGATCATTCTGCACAGTGAATCACAAACATCCAACTGAAAGAACAAGAAGAAAAATATATATTTGAGTGGAAGGGGGCTTTAAACTCTGAAGATACTGAGTGTCCCTACATTTATGATACCTGTTTGCAGGGCAGCAGTGAGTAGAGAAACCATCCTTTAATTAGACTTACTGACTGCCACCCTGCTGAAGTGTCCTTGAACAAGATACTATATTCCTACAAGCTCCAGCAGAGCTGTACCGTAGAGCTATAACGAACTGGCAAAAAGAGGTTACACACAATAACAACAGAGCAGCAGGAAAGACACAGTGTTAAAAGTACAAATGCAAACAGCAAAAGAGAATAAAAAAACACATAACAACACACTCTCACTTAAAAAGAACTGGACTAAGAGCTGAACATTAGTTAAAAGCAGCTTTAAAAGGGTGAGTTTTGAGAGCTTTTTTAAAAACCCTCCCCAGTCTCATCAATGTAAGGATGAACCTGCATATAATCATTGATGGCAGTACAGTCAGTAGTAACAGTAGTAGTAGTTTTTCTATAAGTAGCACCAGTCGTAGTGGAAGCAGTCGCGGTAAGGATGAAATAAAATAAAACATAGTGACAGAGATGTCAAGGACAGAGTGCAAAAGTAACCAAGATAAAAACACAAACAGGTGACGTAATAAACTCTTTTGTTGTTTGGGATCTTCTAAAAATAAAAACCTGGATCAGATAATTTGAGTGAGGAAGTACGTCAGAGACGAAGCGTGTACATGTACTTCCTTGTTACTGAGAAAAGAGTGTGTGTGGGCACGTTAACAGCTATTACAAACAGCGGAGGCAGATAAAATAATAGAAACACTATATAAAAAGGAAAGCAAACTAAATGACTAAAACGGCAGCGACAGTATGCCAGTAAGTCATGTCACAATGAATAACAAGCAGCAGCATGACAGTCAGTCTTCATTCAACAAGTTTAAAGCAAACATGAAGCAGAGAACAGAGTGTCCTGCTCACAGATACGACCAGGGGACACTGAGGCTGAGGAGGCGGGTCCCAGCGGGGCCACTGCCCCTGTGACAACAAGTTTGGACCACATGTGACCCCCCTGGGAAAGCAAGATTATTGAATTTTTTTTTTGTGGACACTAATTATTAGTCAATGCAGAGTATTTTTTATGTGTCTTAAAACATATCTGGAGGGGATATTTAATGTGAAAAGTAACTAGTAGCCTGTCAAAACAATGTGATTGAGTAAATACAGTGGAGTAGAGCTTCATAGTAGCATTAAAAGGAGAAGCAGACTAATCAACATTTTAATTATAACTATGCTAGGAAATCAAAATCTCTGCTGTGAAAAATACCAGTAAAAGGCCAGTAGCCTACTTGTATAAATGTACTTAGTAGTTTCCATCTCAGTTGTATATTTCATAATCACTGTCATCTCTTCCCCAGTGTTCATATTTGTGAAAGCAATTCATTACCATAATAATTTGAATTATCACTATTTGCGACTATGTGGTCTGATTATGTGACTACGTGTGCAATTTCTAAAAAACTTAGAAATTGCTGAATTGAGCTTATTGAAATAGAGTGACTTGAATATAGCTTTTGGATATTGGGCAGGTGAATTTTCTATCTGAATTTGAGAACCCTATAATAAGCATATACTGGAAATAAAGTTTTTGAAATTGCACAATTTGACTAAATTGAGAAAGATGGTTTTCAAAGTCAGATATTTCAGTGCAATAAATTCATTGGAAATTAAATTTCAACATTACGTATTCAGTAGTGATTACATTTCAAAATTTGGTATTCAGTTGATATTATTCAAATTATTATGGCAATTAATTGCTTCCATACACATTGAGTTTCCTTTGTGTGAAACAGCACTGCAGTGTGTTTTAAATGTGACTCAGTGTGTGTGGTCAAACTGATAGTGCACCTTTGCCAAATTCAGGCCAGGTTCATGTCCTTTAATCAGTGAGAAGGTATCAACCACAGATTGTGTGGTATCAACCTGAACGGACGTGGTCGCCATCACACCACTGTTAATAAACAGTGCATGTGAAAAAAGTTAGGCTACGCATTATGGCTTCACAATTAATAGAAACAGAGTCGAGTTCATAGAAGAGGGGATGTAGGGTCTATATCTGGAGTTAAGGTGCAAAACCAAAGCAGTGAGACATTATTTGATATAGAAACTGTGTGTACCGCTTTGTCTCCATGAAGGAAAGAAGAACGGCCTTCATCTTCAAATAACATGAGCTAAATGTATCTCTTCTCTCTGTTCCTGTTTGCTCTCTTGTGGCACTTGTGGTTGTTGGCCCACCGTGGATGTATGTGTGTGAATATACTTGCTGTGTGGTTTATATTGATTCAATGTACTGTGCCTTGTTTGCTTGAACACTGAAGTTGCTTTGAGTGCTGCCTGACACTATAAAGTCATAATTTAAAATTCATTTTGCATTGGTTGACAGTCAAGTTACTTGATTGTTTGTACTCTGTGCAGATGGTCTGCTAGTTGCTTGTTTGAATTTTCATCTTTGTTTAGTTTTTAAGCTGCTCTGTAATCATTAACTAAGATGTGTAAATACTAGAGTAGACAAATGTATAGGCTAACTATTCACTACAGAGGTAACAGGGATGTGTAAGTCATGTATTTGAAACATGCACTGATACTTTTGGATGGGAATTTTACCTTTTCTGTGAAATGAAATAAACTAAACTAAAGATTGTCATTATAGATTCATCCTCTGATTATTTTCTTGATTAATCAATCACTAATTTAGTCAGAAAATAGTGAAAAATACTTGTCACAATGCTACCCTCACTTTCTCTCAGTCCAGGGCCTTGTTTTGTCCAACCAACAGTCCAAAAACCAAATATACTCAATTTAATGATATAAAACAGAGAAAAGCAAAAAATCCTCACATTGCAGAAGTTGCAACAGAGAATGGTTGATGGTTTTGCTCTAAAAATTAATTAAAATATTAATCAACTATCAGGTTACCAGTATATTTTTATATAGCTGTGGCTAAGAGTGAGTAAGAAATGTTTGTTAGATTGAAAAGTCAGACAGGTCTTCTAAAAAGGAAAAGGTATAACGAGGACAAAGTTAACATATTCAGACTGTATGGTGGTGTAATACAAGACACCACATTGCATCATCTTCTTGCTTAAAAAAATATACTGGTAGCCTACACAGTGTGCAAAGTTTATGCTCAAGTACATTGAGCAGTACGATTAGCTGATTAGTCAGTGGAAGAAAATGAATAGGCGACTATTTTGATGATCGATTAATATTTTAATTCATTTTTAAAGCAAGTTTCAGGGTTAATTTAACTTGTCCCTCTAAAAGCACCAGTCATGGTCCCTGTGGGTTTAAATGGGCCAAAACAGCCACATTACCGGGGAACTTCAAGGTGAAAAAAACTTGAAAATGATGCCAAACACTGTTCTTCCGTAATGCTTCCTTATACCATCTGCTGGAATAATACACTTCAAAACAAATTCAAGAGTAGTGTCACAGATAAAGACAAGGTCAAAAAACATGGAGGCGCCAATGGATATCTTGGATATGCTCCAATAAAGTTTTTAGGTGACAATACTAAGGTGATTTGAACATGCAAAGAAGAAAAATCTTCTTCTTCTTTAAGTTATTATTCGTATGTGGTCAGGTGTTCAGTCTGTTTATTTCATTTAACCACCTCTCCCTCTATCTCTCATTTTCTCTCTCATATTCTTCCGTCCTTTCTCTGTGTCTCCTTTCACCTTCCTCAACAGTGTGGTAAATATCTCTGAAAGCGAGGGCACACACACACACATACACACACACACACACACACACACATACACACACACACACACACACCAACTAAAAACATTGGAAGCTATTTATAGTAGCAGGCAGGGAGGGAAAGGTACACAGCACAGGCCATGGAGATGTGTCCTTCACTACTGCTGTGAACAATGCTGCCTGCCAGACTCTTGAACACACACACACACACATACACACGCCCACGCTCAACACAGGCATGCAAGAGGCTCAATTAATATCATCTCATTTATAGACTCACATACAAACCAGCAAACATAGCTACATGTATACACATAAATGTTAAACATGAGAAAGAAACAAGACAAGAGAGAGAGGGAGAGAGAGTTAAGTTAACTCTATAAACAGACACAAAACACATCAAAGAAACCCAGAGGGAAAGGGAAAGGGGAAAAGGAGAGTTAACTTTCATTCTCTGATGTATAAAAGCAAAGCGGCTACTGAATAAAGTTTTTACAAGATCTGGCCGTGGTCTAGTTTTCATTTAAATCATGAGATGTTACGTAAAAATCTGTCCCTGGTTGATTATTCTCCACATTGCTATCATGCTAGCACATTAGCTGTTACACCTGCAATGACAGGTGAATACAGTTAAAATAACTGGTATGACAGAAATCCAGAAGGAGTGAAGGACAGCCTTACTGTTGTTGTTGTTTATTTTATATACAGTAACCTTAAAGTTGAGAAAATAAGATCCTTTACTGAGGTAATCTTGGCCACATGCAACTAGGTTTGGATAGCAGGTAAAACGTACGGAAAATATGGGAAACGCTTTATCTCATAAGTTCCATACTTTACTAAATTATTTAAATGGAAGCTGATATGTAACTGTAAATTCTTAGGAAGGGTCCTCGGGTACCAACTTACATACTGTAGCTCTTTTTAGAGACACTTCCCAGGAAATTAAACGTCCTAGGAAACTATACAGAAATTATGGGACCTGTAAAATAAAGTGTTACTACAATAAAAAGCAAATGACTTTTGAACTACTGGGGGCTGTAAATACATGGCTGCTTACCTGAAAAATAAGAAAATGTATCAGTCAATCGGTCTTTAGTTGGATAACATGTTGTACATTTTAATGTGTTCACATTAGAGGATGAAAATAATGTTTAAAAAAGACTGGAGGCCACATCAAAATAATTACAACTTTTTTTAGTATTGATGTCAATGTCTCAAGATACTACGGAATATTTGTCAGTGATCTACTATTGCAACATAATCTGCAAATCTCCCATACTCTCAAATCCAAACTTTTAATGTTGCAAAAATAAACTGTACCACAGAGTTCATGTGGGTCAGTTGTATTGTGGGAAACAGTAAAGAAAGCTGATAACTGAGATTTGCCTCTTTACCACATCTGTGCCGTCAGCTCTATGCATTTTTTCCCTTGCAATATAAATAGTTTTCTGTTTATTGCATTTGGGAGTTTTGCTGTTTGCTGATTGCTCTGTGAAAGTGTAGTTTAACTATTAAATCATATCATATGATGCCACCAGAGGGCAGTAGAAGAAGGTAGTTGAAGATCTTCATCCTTGAACTTCATTTTAAATCAATTCATTTTTGCTGTGACTGACAAAAAACGATTGGTTGTCCAAAACATTGGTTCCCAAAGCTGCCTGGGATGCAAACAGGAACAATAATTTCTTCATTATTCTTTAATAACTTTAGTTCCCTCTCTTTCATACAGTGTGGAGGTTCAAACTTTTTTTTTTAACCTCTATGTGGAATCCAGACTATTTTAAGAAAACAAAAGAAAATAGTTTATCTGAGGTAGTAAACCACTCAGACCTTGACTCTAATGTGTCTCGTGATCAATTTAGTTAGTAGATGATGGCCTGAGTGAGTCACACTCATTAAATATACATATGGCATTTTCTGTGTGAAGTAAAGGTTAATGTGTTATTTCATTAAAAGTGTATTTGTTTTTTCGGCGGTCCATCTCGCCTGAAATTAAGACCACCTCCGCTATAAAACACCATGGAAAACCCTCCAACAGTGGTAGGAAAATGGTGGCTTGTGGGCCAAATCTGGCCTTCCAACATAAATATTTGGTCACCTAACCAAAGCTGAATTTTTCCCTTTTATAGATTACATCAAATCATTTACATTACCCCTCATAAATGTACGGCAAATAACAATGTAAACACAAGGCTCATATAAATTCCAAAAATTAGGACCTTGTAACATATAAACACGGCTACATAACATAATATGGCCTATCTGACCAGAATAGATTTATGTCAATAACAGTACTTTGCTTCAACCATAATTGTGTGGAATAAGACATCAATTACATGTGTAAAGGATATCTTCATGTATACGAGTTGTTTGTTTGCCTGATGAGTATTAACATGAGCTGCTGTAACTCTTATTAGCCCTCATTTACTAATCGTAATGATCTGTTCTCACATGAAACTGGGTACAACTTACCAATTTTATTCTTGAATGAATCAAAAGACATCACAGGCGTGGTGGATTTCACCGTGCCTGTGATGTCAACGTTGGCCTCCCAGTAAGCAGTGCTGGGAAAAACTGGCCCATCTTCGAACCTAATCACTGACCCATTGTCATTTTGATCGTTGCTATCCACTGTATTCAGCTCAGTGTGTGTTTATGAGCTGGAAAGACACTAAGCCCCTATTTGTGCAGCACCGCCCCCGATTTTTAAACACAATGATGTCATCTGAGTTAAATTGAGGCCAGCGCCAGTGTAGACCTACTATCTAATATCTCTTTTCAAATACTCATTATTACTAAACTGTACGCCACACACACAGACAGAGATAACCTGGCTAATGGCCATGGCCAAGTTTAGCCAAAAGATTCACTAAGATTAAGATTTGTTGTAGTTTTTCCTCTTCTCTACACTGCTTTGTACATTTATGTTGATAGAACAACAAAGCCCACAGTGTAGAGATAACATTATCAGCCATCAGTTATGGAAGATTATTCTGCTCTGTTTGTGACTGTCATGTGGCCTTTAGTCAAACAAACTGCCTACATGCATGACAAATTTGATCTGCCTTATCACCAAAATCACTAACCATGATGATAATGTTTTGCTCACAAGCTCTTAGAGTGTAGCAACGCTGATCTCCAGCCATTATGTTTCTTGTTTTATGTTAAATTTTGGATGGCGTTTCATGCAACAATGGCAGTAATCTTTGCCGTATTAGAAACACACAACTCCTTACTGACTTACATTATTAAATGTTATTGTAATCGGTTTTTAATTGACAGCATTGCATTTGTTTGGTATCAGGGTTGTGTTTACCGCTGTGGGCTGTGGAGGCAGATTTTATTTTCTCTTTGTGATGATTTAGATTCTTCAGTCAACATTATGCCTGCAGGGAGAGAGCTGTTTTATATACATGTGCATCTTTAAAACTAGATTTCACTTGAATTATTTACCAGAGGGAAACAAACAGTCATCCGCTGGATTACAAATGAGGTTCAGGTGCATATTCTTCTGTCCTCCTCTTCCTAATTATAACAGTATACTCACTGTAGGCAGCATTAGATGGCTGGCTCCTACCCTTCATCTGAGCTCAGCTGTATCTGAGCAGAACATCCTGTTGTCCTTTTTCTACAAAGGTGATTGCCTCTTTGAGAAAAAGGAATATGGCAAGACAATAACTGTTATGGAAAGAAGGCCTGAGAGAGCACTTTACAGTGTGATATTATCTACAGAGGTGAAGCAATACCTGCAATGTGAAACTGAGTACACATAATGGCAGAGAGGAATATTCAAAGGGCATGATTGCTTTTGTACAACAGTAACCAACACATTGTCTGGAAATCTTCCTTCAGTGCTAGTGTGCACTAAACAAGAAAAAAAAACTGAAGAAACTAGACTTGCAAGCAGATATACTGAGGTCAAAGCATCCAATTCAACCTGGAAATGACACTTTTCTCAGTTCATCTTTGTGTGCCTCATTCACAATTGTTAAATTGTCTCTGTTCAGGTATGATTCACTGCATGTGCACTTAAAACCTAAAAGGCCAATAAAAAAACATATATAGTAAGTTCTTTGTCCTGTCCACTCATTCGTTACACACTGTAGACGTGTTGAAACATGTGAGGCAACCACAGCATAATGTATGAGTATATATATATATATATATTTTAATCTACCAGCTAGAACAACATGATATTATGTGTAGAATGAAATGTGATGATGAAATAATATGACCAGGAATCATACAGAAGTCATGAGAGTAATGGTTTGAATAAAATGAAGGGTCACAATGGATCACATAATAATTAACAATGAATATATAATGGTAGATCTCTCAAACACATTTTCTAATCTGTATCTGTTTATTCTTCTTCAGGGTTATTGGGGAGCCGGGTGCTATTCCAGCATGCATTAGGTGAAAGGAAGCGATTGTGGTCCTTCATATGGCTAAAGTTTCTACCTAACCTGTCTGTTGCAGTAAATTTTGGCCTTTTTCCATCTTTATGATCAACTTTCAACTTTGTTGTCCCTGAAGAGGAATTTGTCCTGCAGCCTGGTAAAACATAGAACACACAGAGACTGAAGCACACAGACTAAGGTACATAAAACATACAAAAATATTTTAAAAAATACATGAAACCTTTACATCCAGTGACAATATAAAACCTAGGTTGTGTCATCACCCCCTAATAGTTACATGGGAAACTCATCAAGACCTGATACGTCATGAATATTTAACAGTTTGATGGCCTGAGAGAAAAAATAATTATTCAACCTGTTAGACTTGGCCTTTGGTAGTATAAATCTCTGCCTGGAGGGGAGAAGCTCAAACTCTCCATACAAAGAATGTAGAGGACGCTGGAAAACGACTCCAACCATTGAAATTACTCTCCTGTGGAAAATATGGGACAGATCAGGCAGTTTCGTACTGGCCACTTTGACTATATGTTGCAACCTGTTCTTGTCGCCTGTCGAGAGATTACTGAACCAAGTCATAATAACAGAGAGGGTGATGATCTACCATGGAGTTGAATCAAAAAGTTTATGTCAATCAAAGTATACAAACACAGTAAAGACTATCCCTGAGTTGTTTCTCCTCTTAGTCTCATGTACTGCTGTATGTTTGTGAATCTTGTTGTAAACATTTTTCCAGACATTGCATGTATACAGTATCAGTGACTGCTGCTGTGTAAACAGCACTGATGATGTTCTTTCCTGAAGGTACGTCTTTGTGCTGATGTTACTCGGCTGTCAGAGCCAGTCTCACTTTGAAAAATGTTTTGTTGAATATTTTTTCTTAAGTGAAGGAGAAGATAGTTAGTTTTTGAAACAAGTCATGGTCAATAGATTCACAAAAACACAGTTTGCATCCTGTGACTGTATTGTTATGTAATGAAGGCCACCCAGTTTTCCCACTTCGGTTTCCAAACTGGCATGTGTGTATCACCCATAATTTCTAAACAGATGGAAGTATCTTATCCAATGTTTTGGTACATTAACAATGAAAAGATTTTTTAAAAAAAACAAACAAACAAAAAAAAACATTTGCAAGTAAGTGTGCAGATGTTTTGATCTTGTTCATTGCTGTTTTTCACATCCAGCACCTTCTTGTTTTATGGTAGTGTGCAGTAGTTTCGGGAAAGCTGTTTTTAATTTTGTGAGCGTATTTAGCTCAAACCAGAGCTGTAAATGCCAGTTGTGTACGGAAGCAAACAGGAGAAGGACCCAGTTGCAGACACCAGTGCAGGACAAGTTGAAGAAAAGAGGCTTTAATAAATCAGTATCAAAAATAACAGGTTTACAGCCCAGCATTGAGAAGGCAGTCCAAACACACAAACAAGTACAAAGAGGCAAAGCAAGCAGTCAGTTTATGAACAGGAAGAAGGTCTAAACCACAGGTAAAGGCAGGAACAGGTCACAGAACAACAGCATAACTGGTGCAGGCAGCTGGAATGCAACTTTGATGATCTGGCAGGGAATGGATGGTACAGGACAGGTGTATAAGCTACTGGGGCTGATAAGATAATGAGCAGCAGGTGAGGATAATTGGGGAGTTGCAACAGGTGCAAGAAAGTTCAGGGGGCATCAAGTGGAAAACGGAAAAAACCAAGGGAAGAGTGTGTGGGTCTGAAGGCAGGGTCAGAGGCAGAATGAGAAAAGGAAACAAAATATAAACAGGAACCGAGGAAGGAATTGTAACAGTAAATCTGAGTCTTGGACTCTGGTCAGACTGAAGTCACAAAATTATATCTTCAGACTTGACTTTGTGGTGGTGGCTGGATAACTTGACTTAACCTCTTAACATCCACCCTTTTTTTTGGAATTTTCACCTATTTGGTATACCCAAATGGAAACGCTTATAACATAATAATTGTGAGGCCAAAATGCATGCATTAGGCTTCATTTGAAAGGTAACATCTTTAGCATGTGGCTAAAACACAACCAAAATTACATCAGTTCAAATATGGCTCAAAAAAGTGTTTTTAGTCATATTTGAATAACAATAACTAGGACATGCTTTATGCCAGAACCATGCAAATCACCACATACCTTCTACATCTTGTCAACCACATCTGTATAAAATTCCAGACCTCTAGGCCTAACCTTATAGGAGCTAGGGAGTTTTTAGTTTGTGGTATCACTGGTTTCCCCAAACCTCTCCAAAAGTGGCCAAATTGTGCCAATTGCTTTTACTCATTACTGTGTGATGCTAAACCGCTTACAACTGGCTTAAGCAGGTTGCCAGTGACCCGCTGGATGTTAAGAGGTTAAGTTGAGACTTGTTTCCGAAACCATTCAAGTTTAAGGTTTTGACCCAATAAAATTGGAACAATGAAAAAATGAGACAGCCATAGACAGGCCTTGCATTATCACACAGCTTAAATATTTTAATATTAGGCCTATACATTGAAACAACCAGCTGTCAGTTTATGTATAAAAACACCAATAACAGAGCTTTGAAAGGCAAATGTTCAAACGCTGTCATTTTAATTTATAGTGCTCAGGCACCAGAGAGACCATGATGCTGTGCTTTAAAAATTTGAATGTAGTTTTTTTTATGTTTCCTGGCATCTATTGGTTACAATCCTTTTCCATACAATATGAAAATCTATTAACAGACTCTTAAAACTTGCTTGAGTTATGCAATCCGTCACAGTGAATGCCAAGTTTAGTTTTATTTTATTTTCGTCTCGAATTGGTTTGTTATTATGAGATAATGCAGTGGCGACATGTCAAATCAATCTGCTCACAAACTGTATTGCCATGTTGAACAGAAATGAATCATGACCATAAGCTGTCTGTCTGTCTGTCTTTTTTAGTAGGGCATGACCAGTCATAGCTTTTCATAGATATATTGGCATAACTAGCAAATAAATTGATTGGAGTTAAATCTGCGTTCCTCAGTTTTCTCAGTTCAATCCTTTCCTGTCGCTTGCATCACATGGGAACAGAAAGACTACGATTACATCATTTTTTTAGTAACAGTTCAGTATAGTTTATCATAGGTTTTATCAAAAAAAGTTTTATGGACCGTGTTTTTATATATTTGCATATCTTTCGTGTCTATATTAAAATATATTTGTAGTTACGGAACTAAAACTTGCAGACACACTGGTCTTTCAATCTGACTTTGCTCTCTCTGTCTGGTATTATTTTTTCATAGCTATCCCTCTTTCTCACCTCACCTCCACCCCCCTTTGACTCTACTAAGTATTTAAAAGGAATCTCGTACGGGAAACACTGCGTCACTTACTGCAGAGTGGTCCGGACTTGGAAAAGAGAAACAAAAACAAACTATCTTTCATGTCCACAGGGTCTGGCGTCTTTTTTTTCCCTTCTTCTTTTCAAGCCAAGTCCTCTGCTGAGTCCATTGTTTGTTGCTTTAAGAGGAGCAAGATGACTTATAATTCATCAGGAACACACTAAACCCCAGTGGCCTCTTGACATTTCAGCCTGCTGTTGTACTGGATGGTTTCAACACCTGACATGTGAAAATACTGGTCTGGTGTGGATGTGTTACTGTAGTCGATAAGGATCTCCCGGGAGAAGGGAATGAAAAAGAGAGAAAAGAGAGTTCAAGTGCTTGTGTCAGGACTATGATGATGTGCTGGTGTGTATATGGAGTCGCTGTGCGTGCGTGTGTGTGCGTGAAGGACAGTATATCAGATTGTAACAGAAAGAATTGTGCAAACCCCCCCGGGCAGAGCCGCCCACCTCCTTCCTCTGTCGTTTGCTGGACGTCCTGAAACTGATGTGGATTTCACGGTTTCACAGTGGTGAATGTCAGCTGCCAACAGTTTATCCAAACGGCTTTCTGTTCTCTATTGATTCTTCAACAATGTGTCAGATTAACTGGCTGCCAGCATGAAAAGGCTGTTAAATGGATGCCTTGACATTTTAAATTTTCATCTGTCATTTTTCTTTGCCAGCCACTTGTCACATCGTGGAGGAAACTAGTTCCTGCCTTGTATCGTTTGGACTAGCACAAAGCTTATTAGCATTCCTCATTGACCCATGTGTCTTTTCTAGAAGGCTAATGAGCTAGCTGATGACCCATAATACTTTGCATTTCTCACTGACACATGTGAAGACAGTTAGCTGTAAGCATAATATAATGACAGGAACCGAGAAATGCTGAAATCCCTTCTTTCAGGTCAGGAAACAGAAGTGATTCACCAGTAAAATGCACAAATTTCTGGTGAAATAAAATTATCTAACGGGAAGCAAAAATGTTCTGGTATCCTGTGAGCCTTCAATGGGTCAAATGAGGGAAGTGGCTGTGCAGGAAGCATGGTCAGTTTTTTTTTTTTTTTTTTTTAATTAAATCCACGATCTTCAGAGTTTAAGAGACTTAATCAATCTTCAGTTATCAGCCGGTGATCCCAGTGGATTTCTCTCATGGGTTTCTGCCACTTCAGTCAATCAAGCTTAAATTTCTGCACCGTGGGGATAAAAGATCAGTCGACAGACTGCATGAAAGCTGCCGCAAGTAACTGATTATACCATTTAATAGACAAACCTGCAAAATTACTTGGTATTGCCACATTTCTCCATTTCAAATAAGAGGAGAGGTTCACATGAACTGTCTAGATTCAAACACTTAAACTAAACAACTGCAACTAAATCAAGATTCTTCCCGTCAGATTTAAATGTTTTATAATAAAAGGTTGAGGTGACTGTGGAGAATTAGTCCCTTTTTGTCCTTCGGGTTTTTTCCCAACACGTTCCTTAAATGGTCACCTCAAACAAATAAAAAAAAAAACCAAACCAACACATGTTTTCACTTATCTCTAGTAGTACGGTGTATATCATGCAGATGGTTTTGATTTCATTTGTTCAGGTTTTGAGATATCTGTCAAAACCTTCACCCCAATACAGTGGTGTGAATGGAATTTTGCTTGTGGTGCTCACAGCATTAAAAAAAAATTCTACAGCTGTGTTTGTTTCCAGAAACGGTGCCCCTACTACTACAGATAATCCATAATCCCTGCTGTCAGGAGTTTTCAGAGGGACTGCTTCTTCAGTAGAAGTAGTTCCAAAAAATGATTTTGGTAAGAGATGTTGCTGTTGATGTCGTTTTGTAATCTCAAAACCTGGTGAAATAAAACCAAAACTACCTGCATGGCTGCACACCACTAGAACTATGTAATAAAATATGTTTTTTGAAAACATGGCTGAACTTTCCGTGTCACATATTTATTTTTTTTGCAAGTGGGAATTGTTCTGTGGCAAAATGATCTATGAGTTCAGTACAATGCTGTACAGTTTCAGTGTTGCTCTGATGCCTGTGATGTAATGAGCTACTGTAGATGTCAAAGGTTATAAGATTTAGATGTTTAATTGACTTAAACTCAACTCATTATGAAATCTAACCTCCATAACAAAGAAACCATCCAATCCATCCATGTTCATGCCAAAGAAATCCAAAGGGACTAAAAGAAGCAAAAGGTTTAATGTGATTTCAGCTATAGGAGACAGTTTCATTCTTTCACTTCCTGTGGGGGAACAAATGCTCATAGCAGACACCAGAGTGTGTGGTATTGGGAGAAAATGTGATGTTCTTCTGTGTTGCAGCCTTACTTTGTGATTTAGGCTGATAACACAGGTGCATTTTCACATTAAAAAAAATTGCCTACCACAGCTTAAATAACTGCTGCTTGTAAAAAAAAAAAAAAAAACAGGCACTATGGCAGGTGGATGAAAAAGTACTCCTGAGTCCCCATTGCAAACTTGACTCTGAAACTTCATTCTGCTGTTTCTGCAAACACCAGATGAGGTTGTGAAGCTGAAAAACCTCAAATTTATGCAAGAGAAAATGGAATCCAAAGCTCCATTTTGAGGTCCCTGAAGTTGCGGTCGGATAGTGGGTTAGTAGTGTAACTGTGCAGCAGATTTAGCCCGTTAAGCCTTGACAATAGCCTGGAAAAATAACATTTAGATTGCAAAACAAAATGATTTTCAAAAGCTCCCCAGAGGAAAAGAATGAAAATGAGAGCTTTGTGAGGAAAGCCAGGTGCATGAAGTCTAACCAGGTGCTTTTGCTTTGTGCTGCTAAATTTATCTCCATTATTTTGAATATGTCTGTTTGTATGGCTTGTTTCCAGGGTGTGTTTGTGGGAATTGATGACAGATGGGAGAGTTGAGGTCTATCTGAATACAATGGAAGGTTTTAGATTATAAGGCAGTCAGAAGTGAGATAGAAAGAGTCAGGAGGAGATGGTCAAATTATGAGAGAAAATGGAGCTTTAGTAAATAAACAAGAACAAGAGTCTGAAGTCATGCTGGCTGCTCTGCGAGGCTGCACAGAAGTGCTTTGAGGTGTTCTAGTATGCTAACATGCTGATGTTAAAGGATACGGCTTTATCTTATTGTCAACAAATCATGTACAGAGCAAAACAAAACCAACAATGAACTCATCCTGCTTAGGGGATTAAGTATTGTGTGTTTATCCAAAGCTTGATATATTGTTTTCTTCTGTGCAGTAAAATGATTTAAAACACATCAACGAGCCACACTGCTGCACTGGGTGACATGTTCCTTCACCACAAAGAGTTTGGGCACAATGGTTTGTTTAGAAATGGCTCCACAGACTGAAAACATCAATCACATTTTCAGTCTCAGGAGAGTAGTTCCATGTAAGGCAGACAACACTGCACATGTGTGGAAATGCGTTACGTATACAGTGTTTTGCTAGCTTGTTGTGCTACATATCACAACCTCTTGACTTTTTACTGAAGTTCTCTGAGAAATTTACGATGTAGCACAAAGTCAACTATAATTTTTGTGTCACCCAGTGCAGCGGAGTGGCTCATTGATGTGTTTTTAATAGTTTTTGGACAACAACGAAAGTCTACAGCACAGAGGAATACGATATATTAGGCTCTGGATACACACACAATACTTGTAAGTAGGATGAGTTCATTGTTGGTTTGGCTCCAAACATGAGATTTATTGACAATAAGAAAAATATAGAAAATCACCAGCCAAATCCTTTAAGGAGGTTTAATATTTAGTACTATTAAGTAACAGTAGTAGTAAAAGTATTGGACAAATTGAAATTCTGACCTGATGATAGCACTAGGGGAAGAGTTGAGGGGTAAGTCAGTAAAATTCATCCTCTGGTGACCAAAACTGTCTGTATAAAATTTCATGACAATCCATCCAGTAGCTATTGAGATATTTCAGTCTAGATGCGGTTGACTGACCGTATGACGTCCCTGGAGCTGTTCCGTTAGCATGGCTAAAAAGAGGACTAAAACAGAAAAAGAAGAGAAGTCGATTAATCAACCCTTGTTTTTCTCTTTTAGGCCCTGTGGGAAACCCACAAGAGTAGTGTCTGTATTTAATGGGCCTTCATAAAGTATTTAATACCCCAGCCTTTTCCCTGCATTTTATAATGCTACAGCCTGGATTCAAAAATAATTTAAAATGCATCTCCATACTTTAAATATTCCTTGATGTAATATAATATGGGAAATGGGACAAAAAATGTAAAGCAGTATTGATTCAGTGATAATTCACAGCTTCAACTCTTCTTGGGAACATCTGCACCAGCTTGGCACATTTAGATTTTGCCAATATGGCTCGATCTTGAAGTCATTCCACAGATTTTCTCTGGGATTCAAGTCTGGGCTTTGAGGCTGCTGAAGGACTTGCACATTCTTGTTGTGAAGCCACTCCAGCGTTGATTTG
The DNA here is from genome assembly GCF_910596095.1 of Thunnus maccoyii. Taxonomy (NCBI): domain Eukaryota; kingdom Metazoa; phylum Chordata; class Actinopteri; order Scombriformes; family Scombridae; genus Thunnus; species Thunnus maccoyii. Next base: position 10,779,733 of record NC_056545.1, read on the forward strand.
GCAGCATGTTTGAGTCCTGTTGGAGCAGAGATGGTTGGCCTCACTCTCAGGCCTTTGGCACTTACAAACATGCTCTCTCCTCGAGATTTGCCTGTTTGGATTCCCACATTGTTCCTCTTGGACCTCTGGCCAAGTCTGATCACGCTTTGAGGTACGGATGGTGTTGGAGGGTTGATAAGCTTTGTCCGGTTCACAGACACACTTTGCACTACAGCTGAATTGTTTAGAATTTTCACTCATCAGTTCTCAGAGTCTTTTGCGTCAGGCTCTCAAGTCTTTCACACGTCTTTTGACAGACGCCTGGCTGCTGCCATGTGTTGTTTTTCAGGAGAGGCTGACTTCTGAAATTTGTGAAGGGCGGTTCTGTTCTGGTAAAGTTACTCTAATATAATAAAAAAAGAAAGAAAATCACAGGAGTCTTGTCAAAGTGGTTTTGAGGTTCTTGGCAGCCTTCCTGATCAAAGACTTTCTTGGCAGTTTGTTTAGTTTGGTCAAAAACCAGCTCTTGGGAAAGTCTTGGTAATGTAATTTTTGTTCATGTTTTTACCTTTACATACTGTCTAAGTCAAATTGGACCCATTTTTACATTTGAGAGCAGTAAAAACACCCTAAACACCATTAATTTAGCCTGAAATCTTATGACATGTATTCTCATTTTCAGTTTGTGAATAATGTAAAAATCTGTAAAAGTTTCACAGATGAACTTTCAGAAACCACATAGAAATATTACCTTACACATGCAGTATATTGTACCTAAACCCATAGAACCAAAAATCTTTTGCTGCATGAAAACCTAAGTTTTTCTGCTGAATTTACAAAGATATTTATTATTAAGATAATTCAGGTCTATTTATGAATATATATGTTAACCAGGACTAAAAAGAGTGACAAGAGCATTTTGTCAGTTTACCGGTGAGACTTCAGCTTGTATGTTTGTGTGATGAACAGAGAGGCAGAGAGTTTTGGGTACACAGAAAGCACTGCTTTATTGACTGCACTGGACTGGACTGGATTGGTCTGGACTGGATCAGATGGGACTGGGACTCCACCAGATGAGGGTGGGAGTTAGGGGGGAGTGTGTGGTCAGAGTTGGGGAGGGGGGGGGAGAGGGAGGGGGGAGGGTAGGGGCAGACAGGTTGTGAGTGGGCGGGGTCATAGTGGGATGCAGCCATCATTAAGGCAACACAAACAGCATGCAGATACAGTCACAGGAAACATCGTCATCATCATCATATTGCTTTTCAAAGTCTCGCTTAAAACATCGAAATTGTACAAAAAGGAAGAAAATAGGTTTTTCGCACTAATGAAAAATACATTTTTTGATTTTTCCCTCCTACAAAGAAGATTCTAATACAAGAAAATAAATATAGCAAAAAAAGCCAAAAAATAATTTAAAATAGCTCTTCTTTTTCATATATGTTCAATAGTTCTCTTTGCTATTAACAAATGGCACAACATTCTTTGAAACAAAGAATACAGAAGGATAAACTCCTGCAACATTCATATTATTGTATTGAAGAACTGATGCAGAGTAGAGGAGAAACTGGACACGACAGCAGAGATTTTAACACCTTTTTCATAAGGACAAATAAGACAGGAGGAGGAGGAGGAGAAGCTGGTGTCCAGCTCTGCTTTGATTGGACGATGCTGATTGGTATTCAAATAGTGCCTAAACAATTTGTTGTTGCAGAATGACACCCGATAATGTTTAAAAAATGTCTTGAGAGAGCAGAGAGAAGGGAGAGACTGTTCAAACAAGAATCAGCTCGATTAATTAACCTTATTTCAACCAACAAGGACATATAAGTGCTTAAAATAACGGATTAACATAAAAATAGGATATTCATAAGTGCTTATAGGAGAAAGTACTGAGAAGTTATAACAAAAAAGTTGCTTGTTAAAAGTTGCTGAAATTTTGAACACCAAAACTCCACTGAATTCTTGTTTTATAATGTTTTTTTTTTTTTTTAAAACCTGAGGGAGAAAACTTTGTGAATCGCAGATCATGAGAGACAGGAGCGAGAATTCTATTTGTTATTTATGAGTGTCAGAAACTGCCTGCTCTGCACGGAGGAGAAGATGGGACGAAGAACGAAGGGAGGAAAGAGCGAAAGAAGACACGAAGTGGAGCAGAAAATACAAAAAGCATCAGAGGGAAGGAAAGTCGGTGGAAAGATGGAGGAAAGAGTGAAATGCATCACACAGATACATCCACAGTAAACTGGCTGAATCTGAAAACACTTTTTTGTTTTCTCTCCGTTTTGGCTCCTCGTCCACTCTGAGCTGGTGTTTCACTCAACTGAAAATGGTCACCAGAGTGGATGAATGCTTTCACTTTGCATGTGGAAAACTTAACTTTTTGGATGATCTAAGCCTGTTAGGAGCAAAAAAAAAGTTTCTGTTGCCTCCAACCTTCTCTGTGATCAGTAATGTGAGACGTCAATATATCCAATCACTCCGCACAGCTGTCGTTATTAGCCTGTATTTCTGCTGATTTTGTCAGAGGACATAAAGTTATTATTGTGGCCGTCATTTATTTCATTTAATCATTTATTGTATTCATGTTTTAAAATGTTTTTATTCTCTCTTATCCATTTTATTTATCTATTTTTTTTATTTTAAATCTATTTTGTTGGTTTACTTTTTAACCATTTTATTTCTTGTGTGCACTAGTCTCAAACTCTTATCCTGTTTATGTTTGTGCTATCTTATTATCAGGTTGTCAGTCACCTGTAAAGCACTTTGATTTTTGCAGGAACCTGTAGGAAAGCTGCTGTACAAATAAAGTCTGAGTTTGTCTCAGCGCAGCGTAGAAATTCAACAGAAACTGAAAAATATTTAAGTGAGAATGACTTAACTGTGAGTTTATCAGTATTAAAACAAAGTGTAAGTGTTAACGTAGAGAAAGAAGGGACAGGACTGAGGTTTAACCAGACCGTCTGTCCCACTGCTGACCAGATGTTGGCTGGGATGCAGTTTATTGTTTGCTGACTGAAAGAGGATGAAGAAGCGGCGATTTAGCTGATTTTGCATTTTTTTTTTGTCAGTTGTTTCATTGTGGATGCAGAATTAGAGGACAATGACCTAAATGTGTGAACAGTGTTTTCAAAATTTAGCCGGAGTGGTATGGACAAAGTCTAAGAGGTAAATGAAAGAGAGGAGGAGGAGGAGGAGGAGGAAGAAAAGGAGGTTAGGAGAACAAAGGTCGGTCACCTTACTGGGAAAGCAGATGAACTGCTGTACAGTTTTAACTACATTTAACCCAGAGTCGCTCTCGTCACACACACACACACACACACACACACACACACACACACACACACACACACACACACACACACACACACACACAAGACCAGGATAACTGTGTGCTTTCACTCACACACACAGCATACACACCTGTCTGCATACACACAGCCAGTATTATCAGAGAAACACACACAAGCATACAGAGGGACTGCACTTTCCCCAATTTATGTAATCAAAACACATAATCCTTCCCTGCTTGAAGTAAAGATTGGACAGTGGAGGCAAATAAATACATATTTGCCTCAGAGGAAGAAGATAAACGTTTGTTTTGTATGTGAGAGAGAGAGAGAAGAAGTCAGTTTATGAAAACAGCAAAGAAGACCAGTAAAGGGAGGGAGACAGATATGGGTAAAAAAAAAAAAAAAAAAAAAATCAGGGGAGAGAAACAAATCAGGGATAGAAAGAGCGGTGAAATTACAAATGGGAGAGAGCAGAGACAGAAATACAGCACAGATGGTCTTAACATGCATCTTAAATCCAGACTGTGTCTAGACGTGATTTATCCAGATTACATTTACACCTGGAAGTAAAGTGTCTCCAGTGCATGCACTGAAATCACTCTTTCCGTCTTAAAACACATTTCCACCCACGACCTTTTGTTATATTTACATCCTGCAGCAGGATGACAAGCAGCACTATGGTATGGCTTTCAAACTGTGAAACATGTGAACTGTTCACTTTGCGTAGCTCTAGCAGGATTTAAATTTAATGTGACCAAATGTAGCTTTGACCAGCGGTGGGAGAGGGAGAGAGAGAGAGAGAGAGAGAGAGAGAGAGAGAGAGAGAGAGCGGCTTTGGCTCTTCAGTGGGTCTTGGTTGCATTTATACCTCAATTTGTCTGCAATGATATACATCTGAGCAGAGTCTGAACCTCCCAGGAGCCTAATGGTAAAACCAGATGTAAAGGGCAGTTGAATAAATTGCTCAGATTGTGAGTGAGGAACGGTAAATGGGTGGAAAAAAACAGAGAAATTGGACTGATTATGTTGTGAGAGAATGAAAGAGGAGAAAAAGAGCGTAGTCAAGCGATGTTTCCATCCAGGTTTCAAGTTAGATAGCCAAAAACTTGCTTGGGTGGATTGATTTTTAAAGGATAAAACAGGGGATAGTTCATAATTTTCTTCCTGTCAACATATTTTAATAAAAGATGTGTTTCTGTCTGGCACTCTGTCTGTGGGATTGACTCAAAATAAACTGCAGTGGCCATGTTCATTATGATGAAGGAACATGTCACCCAGAAGGAAAATTAAAGAATATTGCCAGTCTTCTCTTTTAAGACTTGTCATTGATCTTTGCTGTTTGGTTTTTTGTATGAATACAAATAAGAGAGTTATTTATGTTGAAAGTCATGGTAGATGTTAATAAATTTCTGCAACAAAATTGAATCGTTTTCTAGGCTGTCCATGCCATTTCATGCAAATTTGACCTGTTTCCGTTCTGCTTTCCTGATTCGATTGTTACAGTTTGTAAAGGAAATATTTGGATGGAGACCCGGCTGTGGAGAGACTGAGACCAGAGAAAGTACAGAGAGAAAGAGAGAGAGAGAGAGAGGGGGTGGGGGGGGAGATGAGGAGGCGAGAGACGGCATAGAGAAGGGAAGGGCCTGGTGTTGTTTATATTAGCTGCTTGTTAACTTGACTGTGCGGACAAGCTGCAAACAGAACGCAGGGGAAAGAACAAGTTGTACTCTTTCTCTGTCTGCCTTTCTGGCTTCGGTTCAGTAAACATCTCCCTCCTCTCCTCTCTTTTCTATCCATCTCTCTTCTCCCTCTCTCCCCCTCTCTCTCCAGGCCAGAGCAAAGCAATGCAGAGTGCAATGTTTTCCCTCCTCACACGTACTTCCACAACATGTGCCTGTCATTATTTGTCCTTAAAGCTACAGACATCCCTTTTTCTTCTTTGACTTTTTTTTTTTCTCTCTCTCTTTTTTTTTTTTTTTTTTTTTTTTGATCGTCCTATGCTTCAAAAGCGTTTTGAAAAGAGCCATGTGCCGGCCAAGGAGGCTGATCACCGGACAGGAGAGGAGAAAGGGAGAAAGGAGGAGTTGTGGGCAGGAGGGACACAACAGGAGGGGAGGTTGTTTTTTTTTTTTTTTTTAAGGGATTCAGGATGGAGCAGAAGAGGATATTTTGCTGCTGGTGGAAGGAGGAGGAAGATGTTAGATGGCGGAGGCAGAGTAAGGTGCGCAGTTTGTGCAGATGGGAGCTTTAGTCGTATAAACATTTCTTGGAGCTGCTCTGGAGGCTGAAGTGATCTGACTGGTTGTGTTGAACCTTAGTAGGTGGAGCCAGAGACACTTTAAAATCCACAGATTAACCGATACTGAAAATTACTGGTCGTTGCAGCCCTAATGTGATTTATGTATTTCTTAGAAATCAAGTGTCGGGTGGTGAAATGAGTGGTTTAGGAAATATCGTCAAATAATCTGTGGGGTTTCCTGGTTGCCTAGAGGTGGAGGAGGTGCCGATCAAGGGGTTTTAGTTGCTTAGTTGGCATTCCCCATCTCTTTTTCCTCTCATTTCCTGTCATCTTGCCACTGTTGCTGTCCAATAAAGCCATTAATAGCCCCACAAAAAAAAGAGCAACAAGCAACAGAAGTGTTGTTCCAACAGAAGTGTGTAATCTCTGCAGGGCTGCAACTACTTGGATAATTGTTTGGTTTATAAAATATCAGAAAATAGTAGAAAGCTAGTTCTCCTAACTGACCTTCTAGGTTCAAACCGGCTGTATTTGCGTCTGTTAATCTTTGTGTGCCAGTTAGCTACGCCGCAACTTCATGAATGAATGGGAAAAAAAAGCCCTCTGATTCAAATCACTTTCTTTGATTCAGATTTAACTCAACAACTGAGCTTGTTTTGCCTCCACAGCATCTTTGCCTGTGAGAAGTGTTTGCATAACTAAACCTCCGATCTGTGCAGTGTGTCTGGGTTGTGGATGTTGAGACCTTGAAGCCATAACTTTGCTGTAACGGAGAGGAGAGCAAAGCGCCAGTAAAAACAGAGGAAGCAGATAATGAGTCAGCTTTCTAGTTTGATACGAGCCACGACGGCCAGCTAAAGCGTTACCAAAAAAAAAAAAAAAAAAGAAAAAAAAAAAAAACAGCTTGCAAAGGCTTTTTCAAAACACGGAAAAGGAAAATGTCTAGTAGTAGTAGTAGTAGTTGAACAGTATTATACATTATTGTAAATGTGTATAAACTCCAGTGGTCGGTAGGTGGGTGGGTTTGTATGGCTGGCGTAGGACAATAAAGCAAGGACTAGACAATGATATCACAAACAGGAAGCACTGAGCAGTCAGTGGATCTCGCTCAATGACACGACTAAAAGTCAGTCTGCGTTTCCAAATGGATTAAACAGTGAAAGTTCTCTGTCATTTTGAGCCATCTCTCAATTCAACAATTAGAGATTTCAGTTGTAGATACATTTAAAATCCAATATACATCATCCAGTATTATTAATAATCCCACTGGCCTTTGTTAAGGATAATGACAGCTGTCACTTGAGCCCAGCAGGTGTTTTATGTCATCACACTTGCTTAATTGAATGCTCACTTTGTGGGGGGAAAAAAAAACATGGTGTGAGAAGAAGGCATTGTTCAATCCTGGCTTCACTGACCTGACGACAGCCTCAAACCACTTTCTTATTGGATGAAGGAGCAACCACAGAGAAAGAGAGACAGCCTATGAACAGCATCCTGATGCCCTTCTGGTTCCTCAAAACCACCTCAGCGCAATAATCATGTTTTGTCTTGCGGTTGCGGTTTCATTCACCTGGTGTGACACCTGGAATCGAGGAGCTATTTTTAGTTTTTCTGTGAAAGTCAAACAGATGGTTGCGTTGCACAAATGGCTTTGTACAACAAAAATTTACCAGTGTTTTGTCAGTGGATGGTCCTAACCTGCCTTCCTGCTTTAAACATGATCTTTGCCCAGCTGAGGAAGTTCTGAGGAACCCAGCCCTACTTGTGCAGTGATGTCTTTCCAAGGAGTTTTACAACAGTGTCGGTACAGTAGACAGCAGCTGTGTGAATTGTAGGCGAGGTTCCAATTACCTGCAGCAATCAGTGTTGGCCTTTAACCAGCTTTTCAGCAGCAGTCTAGATGGAATGCGGCGCTCCGCTGGATGTGTGTGTAGGTGTGTTTCTGACCTACCATTACATTTACGATGCCCACCAGCTTATTTCTCTGGTGTAGGATTCATGCCAACACCTGGAGGAGAGGGTTTTGTTCCGACACATGCACCAGCTCATCACTTAGAAAATTGTATATTTATCCATTACGCATAATGTCTTGCCCATGCACTCTTAATTGCGCGGTAAGCTGGCACAGAAGAACAAAAACCTCCAATATTTCACCAGATCTTCTGCTGATAATGACACTGATGCTGCACTCTTGACTGATGTTACAGATTAAACCCTGAAAAAAAACAAAAAAACAAAAAAAAAAACAGAAAAAAAACCTAATCCGGATCACATATCATGTGGATATCTGACCTGACAGAGTTGCAATATTCAAAGATCATCAGAGCACATTTTGGGCTGTCAGCCAACACCCACACCGGCGTACCACACAGAGGACAGCGATGCTTTGAAGTTGTATTCTAGTGGATATTGATAAAAAGAACCTGCAAAAGACTCCAGTCTACAGTATCTACGAAGCGGAAGGAGAGGGCATTGAAGCCACACTGTAAATATAGAATAATAACCAGTTTGTGTTTACTAAGGCTGCACGGTATCTAGTGGAAAAAAAAATAAAATTCTAATTTGCAATCATCAAAATGGCAATTTTCCTGACAAGGTACCACGGCGCTGGCTTAAAACAGGAGATAATCTTCAGAATCTCACTTAAACACCTCCACAAATTTCTGTGGAGGAAATTCAGCCAAAATCTTTTTTTTCTGCCAGTACTGTGCAGCCTTAGCATTTGCTACTACATGTTAAGGCCATACATGTGAGGCCTTGTCTAATACCACTGTCTACAAAGTCAGGCTACTCTGAACATTGAATATTGAAACCAACATTACATTTTTCTGTCTTAGCAACACATGAATGGTAACAACCACCCGGTGGAGGATTCGTGGGATGTATCGATAACTTCACCGCGTCCTCACCTCGAAACACAAGCTTTGTTGCTGTTATTGTTGTTGTATGTGTCGTTATGGTCAGTTTCCATGGGGGTTGTAATAGCGGTAGCCAACATAGAAGTCCAGGATCCTCCACCTGTCCTTTATTTATGCTGTTTTACAAAATTCAGCTTTAGACAATATTCTGCACACTTCCTGTCTTTCAAAACAGGGTTTTTTCCAGACTTTTCCTCTCTATGGCGAAAAAGAGAAGGAAGCCTTATGTGTGGAGGACCAACAATGTGAATCTTCTACGATGGCTACACCTGAAGGACAAAGGAGACAGAGACGCTTCGCTGTCACCAGTAATAATACTCTCCTGCTGTTAGAGGGCATTTCACTCTGAGTAAACTCATACTTCCTGATGCAGTCAGGACCGCACATATACATAAAAAACTAGTCATCTTGTACATTATAACCCTGTTATACCAGCTCTGGTTTGTGTGTGTGTGGTTGTGTGTGTGAGCTGTATGTTGCAAGTTCAGTTCAGCAGCATTTGGCTTTTTCTGAAGGGGGTTAATATGTGTGTGTTTAATGACCAGCCTGTTGCTGAGGCGACAGGTTTTTTTCCTATGTGAACCCCAGTGAATGCAGATCTGGGAGAATCCAGGTTGGGTTTATTGGTGGTGGTGTAGTTTATTTAACAGTGCCCCCTGCAGTAGAGGAGGTCACATAACATTGCGCTGCCGTGCCTGAGCTTACGGCATTTCTGACTGAACCGTGAACTCGAGCTGGGTCGACCAAGGTTCGGAAACTGGATTAAAACCGAGCTGACCTGGGCAGCGCTGGCAGAGTTCCTTGTCTAACATTCCTCATCTTGAAAAACCGGAGACGGAGCATGTGTATGTGTGTAGATAAGATGTAAATATGCTGCCTTGATTACACGGATCTGTTCTTTGGCGTGGTCACTTCAGGCAGGTTAGAAGCTGTCCGTACAGAAAAAACAGAGGAAGTAGATTGGACCTGCACCTCTCTTTAAGTGTCTGTTCTTGAGGCCTGCTTCAAGCAGCCCTTAAAGATCACTTTTGATGCTTCATTTCACCCTAATTTGGGTCCAGATGGGTGGGGTCTTGGCTCCAAGAAGGCTGAGAAAATGAAAGGAAAGTCCCTTCTTGTAGTTAATACAAGAAGGGACTACTATTATCCGACCTGTCCCACTCATCTGGTAACTTAAAGAAGTTCAAATGAGCATTAATTATTAGAGAGTAGAGACTATTAAACCCAGTGCTGATGGTCATATGGTCATACTGAGAGAAGAAACATGCTCAGTAGTAGTCATGTAGGATTTCAAACAGTGAAGTTTGCCAAATTAGGAAGTTTCTAGACATACACACATCACTATATATATATATATGTATATATATATATATACTGTATGATATAAAATATGTATATATATGTATCTACGTCTTGCGTCGCTTTTTCGATAAATCTTTTAAGCCTTTTATTCTTTTTTAAAAGTTTTTTTTAAACCCCTGAGAATACCACGGACTGCTTTAGGTACAAAATACAACTCTCTGAGAGAACAAAAAGTATTAAAAAAAAAACAAAAACAAAAACAAACAAATTTACAAACAACTCAATTCAAGAACTTAAGAGCGCAGGCCTCTGAAGCTGATCATTACATTGTCATCATTCATCTAAGAAGAACAGTTGCAGCAGAGCCATCAGTTACAGGAGCTTGGCCACGTCAAACTTCACCCGCAGCCATGTTTGTGCCATAAACCTGCTCGATGTACGACTAAATAAAACAATGTTGGCCATCTTACTAAACCAGTATCATGAATAGAATAGTTGGGTCCAAAGTATGACTGACTAATTTCTCTTGATATAATAAACAAAAATAACTGTGATTTTTGAGGACTTCACTACCTAGAAACACTTATAAAACAGATTTTTATAACATGCCAGCCAATGTAGTTGAAAGCTCAGAAAAAGCTAGTGGGTAGACTTTTGCGTTGAGATTATTTTGTCAAATGCTTTCTCACCACTGGAGAAGGAATGAGACTCTCTTCAGCGACTCAACCAGATGCAAATGGGAGGCTCTTTCTTGTTTTCTGCAGCCTTTGTGATTTAGGCCAATATTTAAGTATATTTTTACACGAGAAACTTCAATAATGAAGCATCATGTTCTTGATTCATACCACTAAAGTGAGCACTGACACCATCTAAAGTAAACATGGTTCGGATGGGTGTTTATTTCCATGCAGAGGCAGTGCCATGGTGCTCATAGTGCAACCTGACCAAACTCTTGTTTATCAATGGCTCCGGACTGCAGTGATCTAGTCACAGGTGAGGGGGTGTGTGGGGGGGGGGGGGGGGGGGGGGCACAGAACAATAGGCAGCTCTTTGCGCTGATAGTACGTTGTGGCTCTGCTTTGCTAACTGTTGCAGATGCTTTGTTGATTAATGGCAAACGCTGCATTTACATCCTTATTTCAGGCACTAGACAATTAAGGTGACGAGGAGCCCGATGCTGGCTACACTCTGGAACCAATCCAACGGGATTTCCTTTCAGTTTGATTGTTACAAATCCGATTGAGAAATGACTGATTGATCTACTTACTGATTGTTTGGTTGATTGAGAAGAAGGTTGTAAGGGGTGGGGTGTGGGTGGGTGGGGGGTGGGGGGAGGGTTTGAGGGGGAGGCAGGGGCACAGGGCGAGCGACAGAAGGCACAGAGTTTCTACGATGATTTTTCTCCAAAAAATTCAGGAAAAAAAGAACTCAGAATTAGGAAGAATTTAAAAGCAGCTGAAAAAAGTCAGATCAAATATTTCAACAACGGCTGTGAGCAAAAGGGATTTGCTTATAGTAGTATGTGTGTCAGTATGTGTGTGTTTGTGTCTCTGTGTGACAATCAGAATGAGCATCAGGGTTGGAGTCAATTGTTCTGCTATTCAAAAACTGGAAAATCTGGAGATCTGTGTTTTTTTGTTTTGTTGGGTTTTTTTTTTTTTTAAGTCTGTGAAGATAAATTTGAGAATGAAGGCTTTAGTGTACATTTTGGAGTCGACATGATGAGAATTGACCCCAACCCTGCATGAACATGTATTATACACACAATTGCTTACGTTACAGCTCTTATGACTAGCTAGTTGTGCTTCTCAAGGCTGAATACGTGTTGTCCCATGTCACCCTCTGTACATATTCAGACCAACTCTGGTGTGAAATTGTCTTTCCACTGAACATATTCAAGAAAACAAGGACTCATTGGATGCATCTCAGGCCATATAGACCAGGAGTGAAGCAGACCCTGAAACCAGCTTGAATAATAATAATAATAATAATGCCCCGAAGTGTTTGTTCCCAAGTCTGGCAGATACCACAGACATGAGGCCAGAACTGGGTACTTCAACGCCCAGAAACAAAATGAATCTGAAATACAAAACAAACAAACAAACAAAAAAAAAAAAAGACTCAAGGTAATGTTCATCTCCTATTTGTTGAAGGTATCGCATTTTGTGGTGAGCTAACAACAAACTACAGTCCGGTGGAGAAGCTTTACTGTACGACAGACAAACAGCTACATTCAAATTCCCCCGAAAAAACAAAGCAGGTAAGAGCTGAAGAGATTTTCCACTGGTAAACGTGACAGGGATTTGGTTGAACAAAGCCATCCAGCCATGTTTTGTATATTGTATACTGGGCACAGATAGAGAAACAATTAACCAGCGGGACTCAAAGACTGGGACTCTGCTTGGATAATTGTGTATATGTGTGTGTGTGTGTGTGTGTGTGTGTGTGTGTGTGTAGGTGTGTTTGTATGAGTCTCAGTTCTCTAGGATGCCAGCACGCCCATTCTCAGCAGGTCCTCGTTCCCAGAATGCAACTGCGGCAAGCGGAGTTTGCGCCCACCGGAGCGCGTGTCCAAGTCGCTCTGCTCGCCGTCAGAGAAATACCCATCAGTCTCAGCTGTGTCCAGGGACGCGTCCTTTGCTGTGAAGGGCAGGTCCATGGACTCTGCTACACCTCCACTGATGCCCCTCCCTCTGGATTTACCCTGGCGGGACAGACGGAGCCGCGGGGCCCCGCCGCGAAGGACCACCCCTGTGACGGGCACCGTGACCCCTGGGCTAGAGGCCGGATATGGGGACGAGCTCGCGCTGAAACCAGGTCCAGCTCCTGATACAACACCATTCCCAGTGTGGACGCTGTCCCACGGGCCGCGGTCCTCCGAGATGTGACAGGAATCCATTTTGGAGATGGGTGGCTGTGGCGCTGGGTCCCTGTGCAGGTCAGAGCTCCTGGTCTGGTGGTGATGAAGGTGGTGGTGGTGTAGGGTCTTGGAGGAGCCCCTGGGCCTTTCCCCTTTGCGGACCGCTTGACCCGGCTTTTCCTCCGCCACACTCGCCCAGAGGCTCTTTGCAGTGGAAGGGCTGCTAGCTGCGGAGGCGGCTGCAGCAGACAGTAGCGCGTCCGGCTGGGCGGGGGCAGTGGATTGCGGGTGTCCACGAGCGCGGGGCTTGTTGCTCCCTCGTGGTTTGCGGCCCAGCTGGGGCGTTTTCCAGGTGGACTGCATGGAGTTCTCCATCATCAGATTCAGCAGGCTCTCCTCGCCCTGCAGGAGCTGCATGAGAGGAGGAGAACAAGAGAGGAGGTGAGGAAAGGTTAACAGAAGGAAAAGAAAAAAGAGAGGGAAGGAAAGAGCAAACAGGAGATAAAGGGATGAGAATTAAAAGGAGGGCCGATAAGAGAAAATCAGACGGGGGGGGGGGAAAAGAGAGCAGTTAATGTTTCAAGGTGCAATAAATGAGTTTTACACAAAATGTTCACGCTGTATTTGGAAATCTGGTTGTAGATCAATACAACAATTAACTCGCCTGTTACTCGGGTTTCTGGTTTTGAAACCTCACATTCTTGCCTGTAATATTTTGGAACAGAAACTCCCCACCCACCACCACCTACCCACATTTCCAACTGCTCAACAGTAGAAGATTTGAGCAACAGCAAGACATTTTTACTGTCGAACAAAAGAGCAAACGACAAAGCCGAGGTATTTTAAAAGCATTTTGCATTGTAATCTATTGCTTTATGTTTATTATTAGTATAATCATAAGATCTCTAACTCGCTTTGTTGTATTGTGATAAAAGAGCTGAATTATTGTGATTGCTCTTATACAGATTTCTCTTCCTAAGCGTATCATGTTTTCATATCAAAATCTCATTCTATTTTATTGAAAAATGATCATGTTCCTGTTATTTTCTTGTCCCTAAACAATGGAGTTATATCATGCATTCTGGTTGGAGCCCCCTGCCAATTAATACAAAAACAGAACATTCCTCAGGAGAACAGCAGGTCAGCCACAGTGCAGCTCTGCTCTGACCATCAGCTCTCTCGCTGAACTGATCAACCCACAATGAGAAGTGAGCAAAACTTAAAATTCCACTCATATAAAAGATTCAGTCTAAAAGTCTTGGTCCTGACTCATCCTTTAAACTGTTAGAATGATCTGATTAGCTCAGTGAACTATTGTACATCATGCACCATATCCTGCCTAGCATAAATCATACAATACGATGGATCCATAAATTAATCATCTCTTTTAGTGTCGGTGGTGCTGCTAACTTGAATAGTTTTATGCCATTAAGTATTTGCTGTTGAAGGACAGGTTCTTCAAACAACAGTCAGGTGCCCAAATGAACACTGAAACAGGTTTTGCTCGCTGTAATCTTTCTTCCTGTTCATACTGACCATTAGAAGATCACTTCAAAAAAAAAGTGCTTACAATGTAAGTGATGGGGGGTAAACAGACTCACAGGTCAGTCTCTAAACACTTCAAAGATCTCTGATTGTCTGGTATTGCAAGACTGAGGGGATAAAATCCACACTCCGTGTTTTGAGCAAAAATTTAGTTTATCTGAAGATAATATGAGACTTCAGCCATCTGAGTTTGTCAAATAAAGGGGATATCTTCCACAGTTACAGTCTTTTTAGTAAAATTTTCCCTCTTTGTGTGTCAACGGACAGTGTTTTCCTGTTCAGCTGCAGCATAAGGATGACAGAAAGAGGGAATTTGGCATTAAAAACACAGTAACTTTGAAAGATATTGACTTGATTTGACTAATTTGGACGGCTGAAGCCTCATATTACCTTCAAATAAACTTTTAAATACATTTAAAAGAAGGGCTGTGGACTTTGCCCCCCATCACTTACATTTAAAGTGCATTATGAAGGGATCTCTTAATGTTCAGTATGAACAGGAGGAATCATTACAACAAGTAAAACCTGTTTCAATGTTCATTTGGGCACCTGATTACTGTTTTAAGACAGACTTGAAAAATTGTGAATCCGTCCTTTAAGGTTATTTTGTTATTAAAGCTGATGCACAACTATGACTGGTTGTAGCAGTGCTCCATTTTACTCCACTGTAAACACTGACAACATAAGTTAGAGGGAAATTGATTTTGGATTAGCACATGTGTGGAAAAGTCACTTTCTTCCTGGTTGGAGTTTCAGTTCTTTAACGGAGCTTCATGCTAGATTTCGGTGCATCGACAGGGCAAAAACGACTTCTCTGCATATTCTTTTATTGCAATTAATGAGCAGAGAAAGTTGATACAGTTGATTATGATAGTTAATCAATTTGTTTGAAAGGTTACTTCTTGCAAAAATACATCCACCTAACTTTGGATGTCCATCTCAGTCAGGTCTGTAGGCAGGATATTTCCTTATTTGGCTCCTTTCACCAGTGAAGTAGACTGGGATTCAGTTCAAGAGGTGATGGACTGTTTGACTGTGCTGCTGATTTTGAATTTTGCCATGTGCGCTGTCGTTTGCTGCCAAGAGCCGGACTGCAGCTCCGTCGAATATAATCCTACTCCTCCTTTTAACTCCATGCTGTCTGCATGCACTGGCCCTCTAAGGAGTGAAATTAAGTCCAGCTTGTGCTCCACTTTTTAAAAGTATCAAATAAATCAAAAATCCACAACCGAATTCAATCTATTGCTGCATTATCAAAGCAGTATCTACTCTATGTAGATACTGAAGCCCTACCTGATCGGAGAGCAGGCTGCCACTCTTGTCCCGATGTTGGGCACCCAGAGCCCACTGGCTGAGCATGTCATCAGCGGTGATCTGGACCGACTGGGCGAGCCAGCTGTCGAACAAAGAGTTGTCCAATGGGAAGGACTTTGACAAACCTGGGGGAGGTGGAAGGGACATGAGCACGGGGAGAAAGAGATGGATTATAAGAAGACAGAGACAAAGGGAGAGATTGAGCAGTAGTGGCAAGTGATGTAAAGGTGAGAGGAAAAGAGAAAGGAGAAAATTGGTACGGATGAGGGGAAGAAAGAGAGACGGAGAGAAGGGGGAGAGAGAGACAAAGCAGACAGGTAAGGGGTGCTGAACATTTTTCATACATAAAAAAAAAAAATACAGAATAAGGTGCCTTTAAAGTGAAGGAGGAGATGAAAGTAATTGTCTTTCAAATGAAGTCAAGAAGTAAAAGGAACAAATAGAGCTCCAATGCTGAATATCCCACACTTCTATTAAATACAGGGTTAGCTTCAATTCACTGTCGATTCACTCCATTCAAAAGTGACACTTCAATTCTAATAGTAATAATTAGGCTTTTTGATTTTTTTCATTAAAAACTGGCTATGAATCACATTCCCAGTTTTCGAATGTTAAAGAGAAGCATCTGGGACGACTTATCGTTCAGCAATCAAAGCATAAATCTAAAACAAAATAATGCGAAACCTGCAAAGTCTCCTTGCTAGAAAAAGGATATAGCATATGACGACATGTCTGAGTGTTCATTAGGTAAAAACAGGCAAGTGAAGGCTGCGTCTGTGATATTCTTGTTTGTTTATGTTAATTATACCAAACATCTCTGAATGAATATAATCAAAATTGTTATGTAACATCTCAAAATTGATGTTCATCTCTCACATGGCGCTTGGTCACATGGTCTTATTACATGACAAACAGAAACACAGAGCTCACTTTAGTTTGAAAAAAATGAAATAAAATAAAAAAAAAAACAACTTATCACAGTGACATTAACTGTATGCAGCCAATAAGCTCCAAATCCAAACTTGCCATTTCTGTGGCTTCATCAATAATGAAGATATAAACCCATTTTACAGCAGAAATCCTGTTTCCTGTCTCCTTCCCAACACCGCTTTCTCCACACTCTGGTCTGTGTACAGGACTGTGTGCAGCATGAGTGTGTGTTCGGTATTGTGTGTGTATGTGGGAGGCTACAGACAAAGCTCCTTCCTTTTAAGTGTGTGTGTGTCTCTGTATAATTAGGAGATTTTCATGGCTCCTTTTCTATCATTGTGGGCTGTGAAAGTGCTGCCAAAGCACTGTGTGTCTGTCTGTGGCGTTTTTAGTCTTTCTTAGTCTGACACACACACACACACACACAAACTCATACACAATGCAGTAAAGACAGTGACGCTTGAAGAGAAGAGAACAGAGGGTGGGGGTGGGATCCATCGGCTCATACGCTTCTTCTCTCCTGTTCCCACAGAAGATGGTGCCCACATTTTGGCTTGCCCGTCTTTTACTCCTCACATCCTTACATTCGATAACTTTTCATCAAATCTGAATCCTGTGTCAAATCCCCATTTCTGAACGTGAGGGAAATGCTCTAAAATCATTTAATTTTTGACATTTTTGGCAACAAAAGTTAGAAATAACTTCATTTTCTACCCAAATTAGAGATGGAAACAGCTATTAAAACCTAATGCTAAGAGGAACTGACAATATTTTGCTCTCTTATGGATGACAAAACTCTCCAAACATTGTTTATGTCTTGGAACCCCAGATAGATGCAACTAAGACATGAACCCTGATTTGATAAGAATCTAGTTTCTTACAAAGTGGGTGTTCACAGGAAGTGAACAGGAAGACTACATGCAAAAAAAAACTGTGCTAAAACCAGCCTTCTATTTAATGTTATGAATACCTATCATGCATAAAACATAGAAACAATCACAGAAAACCTTTTGAAACTGCCTAAAAAAATCCAATCAGTGCATAAAGTTCATAGAGCAAGAGGGGCTACTATCTCTGGTGGAAATTCTGTATTTTGTATAAAATCTTGTGCTAAAGAAAAATAACCTTTAATTATTTTAGACCAATCAGAAATAGAGCTGTGTGCTTATAATGTAACTGCAGGCAAATTTTTATGTGCAGCAAAATCAAAATGACTTTAAACTCCAGAGGGTGTATCATCTAGTAAATGGAATAATAATGAAATTTAGCTTTCTTGTTTAGCCAGGAACAACCATTAACCTCTGCACAATAACACTGCGAATCTGTCATATCCACTTTGGAGAACAACTGCCTCTTAACAACCCATAGGAGAGCTGCCGATAATGTTGACAAAAACCCTGCACAGAAACACATTATAAAATGTACGGCGTGCATGCAGATTTATCCAGTCTGAGCCTCTTTCTCTCTCCTTTTCTCGACTGTCTTTCCAGTCTCCCAGTAAATCTTCAGTGCCTATAATGATCTGCCAAGCAGGACAGCAGGAGGTGCTGTTAGGGTGGCTTTAACACCAGCTATCCTCCCCACACACACACACACACACACACACACACACATACACACACACACACAGAGCCGGTCGTTTCCATGACGCAGCATGTCTCTGCAGGAGTCAGTAGAGCACTGAGGGAGGGAATAGGTGACGGAGGGAAAAAAGGGAGACAGGGAAGAAGTGTGAAGAAGAGAGGAGGGGGTGACAGAGGGGAGGAGAGACTAGCAGAGTTCAGAGAGAGGAAGGTAGCAAACTGTGTAGTCTGTGGCTTTGTTCAAATTCTATCACATACTGGACATCCTGACATTATTTTCACTATACTTCACATTTGGAAAAATAGAGAACCAAAACTAAGAATCTACAGCCACACTAGCGGATTCTCAAGATCGACACTCTCACTAACCCTGGACAATTCAAGACTATGATCTCAAACCACTTCACCTCAGTGTGCCATTATTTTCACTGAGTATTGTCTTTTTTTGATCCATTTAACTCTGCATATTTTCTTTTTAACTATGTATCTCAATATCTTTACAAATGAGGGAAACCTCACTGATTTTCGAGGCTTAAATAAAGGTTTGAATGAATGAATGAATAAATAATGATACTAATAAAATTGTCACATGCTGGAGGACAAAACATCCCCAAGAGGGTTAATTGAGTTTCATCTGATATCAAACTTGCCACCTAAACAATATTTATTTCAAGAAGGAGCCTACTGACAGAGGAGCTGTAGCTTTTAAACCAGATGACGACGCTGACTCCTCCTCCTTGTTTAGCTATGGCTAACACATCTGATGCTAAACTAGACGCTACACCTGTTAGCCATGCGAGTGCTACTGTAGGCTAATGCTATTCACCCAAATGTCCTGGTGCAGTTAAAGCCATCTAAAGCCTTTTTCAAGGCTATATTGCATGACAACAACAGTTTGGGGAACAGCTGGCCTTGGTGCGAGTGCACACTAAACCTCCTCACAGCTACAAAAAGCCCTAGGGTGGCATTAGAGAACAGCTGATGTTGTAGCAGCGAGCAATGATCTGCTAGCCAGTGCTGCTAAGGCAGTGCAGGGTAAGGAATTCACTAACAGCAGGACAGGGCCAAGACCAGGCCTGTGTGTGTGTGTGTGTATATGTGTGTGTGTGTGGCGAGGTCTAAAGCCCTCACTACAGTCTGATGATTGTTCTCGGGTGCCAACAGTCTCTCTGGAAACTCCACGAGAAAGACAGAGATAGAAAGAGAAAAACTAAGACAGAGTAAAGGAGGAGCAACAGAGCGATCTAAAGCCCCATCAGAGCGATGAAGGAAAGACAAGAAGTGCATTAAAAAGAAAAGAGCGAACTAAATACTTGAAAGAAAAGGGGGTGAAACCATAAACGAGGACAGAATAATGGCGACCACAATAAAAAGCTCAGCACGTATCAACTTAAATGAACCTGTCAGAGTTGCTCTCCACAACAAAAGCGACATTTTACTTTACTTTAACTGTCTCTTACCATATTGTGTCAGACAGTATAATGATCTCACTCTTTTCTAATGTGTAATTTGGCCTCATTATTTTTGACCACTGGAAGGAAATGTTACATTTTCAGTGTTTCTTTGCTTTACTTCAACTCAATGCTATAGAACCTTTAAAGACTCCTAAAAGAAACTGGATTAAAACAGCCACTAAAACGATGCAACCTTGAGTTTTTGAGCCTGTTCTGCTTTCAGTCAGAATCAAAGAGCACAGACTTCTTTCTAGAGATGCTATCCTGCACTGAAATTCAACAATAATACAGAGAAAAAGCAATCATGCGGGACACAGAGATACCAATATTCTCAGTAACAGCAGCAGCCAGAAAACATCAGCATGCACTGCAGCTAAGACTTCGTATTTTCGAGCGAAGGGCACTTTTCTTATTTATTAAGAACTGAAGGCTATGTTGCTTTCACAGTCACACATACGGAAAACAGGTTGGAAAAAAAGGTGGTCACAACAAACATGGAGATCATCAAATTGATGCAAAATACCTCTAAAATGCATAGAGCATCACTGAATAATGAACAGTGTACAAAGAAATCAAGACTGGTATTTTAGAGGGTTTTTTGTTTGGTTACATTTATGTCATCTTGGCTCAGCTGGGTTATTCTCTTGGACTCCTTACTGCAGTCCTATCTAAACATCTCTAAACATCTGTAAAACCTAGAGGAAATTATACTAACAACTTTTTTTGTCAAGTAAAATGTTAAAAAGTGGAACTTGTAATGGGGGTTGTACTTTTGACACTGTCATGTCGGCATGCTAAAATACTCATGATGACAGTGTAAACATGCTGATGTTTGGCAGGTATAATGTTTACCACGTTCATCGTCTTAGCCATGGGTGTGTTGGATACCGGAATCAAAGATGGCGCCTATTCAATCAAATGAAAATTTCTCGCTTAGAGCATGAGCCAAAAAAGTTTTCTTGCTTCTGCGTTGTGTGGCACACTAAATTTTGCGAAGAGTTTTTCCCCCCTGCTGACCCCCATCCCCAAGTTCCCGCTCATCCCATTGACTTTACATTGGAATTCACAAATTTTAAATTGCTTTTATAGGTTTCTAGGGGAGTTTTACAAATATGACACCTTCATTGTTTAAAAATTCATGATACAAAGAGTAATAATTGACCTTATTTGCAGTTCGAGGTGTCCTGTCGACAGTTTTACAGATGTTTCTTTTATAATGGTGGTCTTTGGGGAAAATGTTTTTTGGACCGTAGGGGATTGTTTCATTGCAATACTGCAAGTGGCCACTAGGAAAAATTGGCAGCAAGGCTGAGCGGCCGCACTGTATCCAGCTCTCTTAATACATCTGTGGTCTTAGCTTAGTGCATTAGCATGCTAACATTTGCTAATTAGCACAAAACACAAAGTACAGCTGAGGCTGATGGGAATGTTATTAGTTTTACAGGTATTTTGCCATAAACAACTAATTAAAATTTGACCTGATGATGCCACCAGATAAAAAGTTAAGGGATCGTCAAAGTTATTAGAATTGATCCCGAAGGAAACATGGATGTGTGTATTAAATTTCACGACAATCCATCCAACAGTTGTTGAGATATTTCACTCAAAACAACAAATGTAAACATCATGGTGGCGCTAGAGGAAAAGTCAGAGGATCACCAAAGTTGACAGGTTTCATCCTCTGGGTACCATGAATATCTGTACAAAATCTACTGGCCATCCATCTGATAGTTATTGAGGTACTTCAGTCCGAACTGAGTGACACTGCCATCCCTAGAGCCACAGTTTAAAGCATAATTAAAAAAAAGTTTCAGTGAGATTCAATGCCACAGTCCATTTACAGTTCTGTCTCTTTTAGCTACAGCTACAGTATGTTTTTGGGAGTCTGACTGCAGTGTACAGCTTGATCAGACCCTAATATTTCACATCTGATTCCAGGATTGAGCTGCTTTGATGGGGAAGGGCACCTTGGAAAGCATGTGGTGAACATTCACACTAGTCAAAGAATAAAAGCATGGGATCTGTTTAGGACGCTCAGTGGTCATTCAGTTTGAAATCAAACCCATGTAATCTCCTTTTAAATCTCTCCTCTAAATTCAGCTTTGCAGGGATTTTACTGTATCTACACGGCTTAAGTTTTGTTTTAGCTTATGTAGTTTTGATTTGATTTGTGTTTTTATATGGTTCTGATGTGTCTCTGTTTATGTTTAATTATTATATTTGATCCTATTGTATCATACATCTGCCGAAGCTCCACAAATCACTGCAGTCTGGCAGAGTTCAAAGGGTATTTGCTTTGGTTAGGGTTGTCATCAGTTTAACACAGACCAAATTTACTTTGCAGGTGATTTTTTTTTTACTTCTCTCACAGGAATCATTTCAACCAAAGTTTGATTGCTGATGAATAAACTTGTAGGAATGTCCTGGAGTTTTGCCTCTCATTCTCAAAGTGGAATAACATAACAGCTGCTCAGAAAATAATTTTTTTATTTCTACAATTGCTAGTTAAAAGAAATTATGCACCAGGTTTGGGGGGCTGGGATGCAATAGGTCACCTCATAATTAAAAAAAAAAAAAAAAACTCCCTTTATAGGATGTAAATTTTAACATCTAACAACTCATCTATCTAAAACATGTAGATTAGTTTTTAAACTGAAATTTGTGGATCTCAACTTTCAGGATGAATCTCACTCTGTCCCTATGAGGGTGTCACCAATAAAATTTCAAAGCAATCTCCCTTCCAATCACCACTGGCATATGGGCCCCACTAATAAACAGTGGGGATAGGGGACAGTACATCTGAGAAGGAGTTATGGTACATGTCTGTCTTCTTGATCCCAGAACACAGAGAGGAAGACAAAGCCCTGGGAGTCAGGACCAGACCCGACAGAGAACAGATGGCCTGACACACACACACACACACACACACACACACACACACACACACACACACACACACACACACACTCACACACACACACACATATACGCACACACACACACACACACACACAAACTGAGACAGTGAGATATGAACACATACGGCATGCAAAGACAAACACACAGATGACGCAACGAGACAGGAACGATATATCTATATAACACACTGAGAAAGGAAAGCATACATGCACACACACAAACACAGACAAATGATACGGTTGCACACAACAAAAGGACGCCATATAAACAGAAGGGCTTGTTTGTCATGGAAACGCAGTGTGAGTGATGATTCCCCAGCATCTATTCAACATCAAGTTGCA
The DNA here is from genome assembly GCF_910596095.1 of Thunnus maccoyii. Taxonomy (NCBI): domain Eukaryota; kingdom Metazoa; phylum Chordata; class Actinopteri; order Scombriformes; family Scombridae; genus Thunnus; species Thunnus maccoyii. Next base: position 10,802,407 of record NC_056545.1, read on the forward strand.
GTCCTTATCCCTCAGCAGTCAGGTGGAAACACAGAGACAGAGGAAGAGAGACGAAAAGATAAACAGAAAGACGGAGTGTTATAACGCAGAGCCAGAAAGAGAGAGAGAGAGAAAAAAAAGAGACATGCACCGTGAAAAACTGAGAAATAGAGGAGGAGGGAAAACTGAGAGAGATAAATAGAAAAGGAGAAGGAGATAAAATCAGAACAGGAAGCAAGTGAGGCAGAGCCAAACTACTCTCCTGTCTGCTCTATACATCTCCTGTCCTGCGTTATAGTTTTCTCTGTTTATTGATCATATTCACTCCGAAGCGAAAACACTGTTGGCTCTGTGACTCTCGGCTCAGTTTAAATAAGGAGATGAGAAAGAGCCCTGCGTCACAGCTGATAGTCACTGTGTGTGTGTGTGGGTGAAAAGCTGAAAACATCTCTATAAGATACAAATGCAGATATAATTTTAGAAATATAAAAGTCTATATAATGTGTATTATACAAATACAAGGGTTTGTAGATGAAATACAATCTAAACCTCATTTAGACCATTGCAGAGCTCAGAAACTCTCTATTAAACCATTATACCATTATTTTTCAATGTGGGTTTGCATCTTTTAACAGGAAAATTCAATTTTTCGGGGTCCTATTTTCGTTGTTTTGATCATTCCTGCTCGTAATGGTAGCATTTTACTCATCAACCTTAATACTGAGATCTGTTTATGCACTGACCAGGACCATTAGAGGCAGTAACACGAGTCCTCAGGAGGTCAGACAGGTTGTAGACGAAACCCGATATAAAAACTGTTCTGGTGATTTGCAGGTCACAAGACATCTCAGTTAAAATTGGGCTGAATTACATTTAATAGTGAAAGGTTTATGTAACCATTCTTTCAACATCATTTCAGGACTATATTTCTATGTGAAGCATGAACTTTAGTCTACATGTTCTGTATAATACTGTTATCAGGACGCTGTTGAAACTATGGTTATATGTATTGTGAGATACAGTAGACGCATATGAAACTTTCAGTTTTACAAAACTTTCACCTGATTCTGATCAGGTGAAGAAAATAACACAGATAATATTTTTCATTTCAAAAGATTTGCCTGGTGCTCCTTTGCAGCAGTGAGTCTATTCTCTACTGCTGGAAACTTACAACAGCACAGCAGAGCACGTAGACCAACTTCTGTTTCTACAAAATACATGAACTCAGTAGTCATGATCAGTAAAGTACATGTTTGTATTTAACTTTTTCAAATAAAAAAAGCTGCATACTCGCTTTCCAGGCCTGGCACCCTGGAGTAAGATGTTCAAAATAGTGCCCCCTTTTTTGAATCAAAAATCAATTTTGACTCGAGAATTGATTCTGAATCAAATCAAATAAAACTGTGAGATTCCCAAAGATTCCCACCACTAATAGCCAATAGGTAAGATGGCCAAAACTAAAAAACTAAACTACTAGTTGCTAAAAAATTGGCATTGCCTTTTGAGGTGAGGTAAAACAGCAGGATCCATTCTAAGTTATCTGAAGCTGCTGAGTAAAATCTGCCAATAAACAGGTCTAACACCAGAAACACACACAACTATTCCACATATATGAAGGAGATTCGATCTGACCGACCTTCTACTTCTACAAACCTCTTTCTCAAACTCAAGGCTGCAGCTGACACACAAAACTAAAAACTCCAAACTCCTGAAAGTATAAACTGAAGCTTTCTGGATGGATTTTATGTTGGGAGAAATGTTCACAACGGCGTGAGGTTAAGCCTAGCTGTATATAATTCCTACCAAAGTGCTATAATCCCAAAAAAGTCAAAGCCCATTCCGGTATCAACAGAGTGACTCCAGGTTTTGTCCTTTGATAACAGCGAACAGTCGTTGTTGGATGTTTTTTTTTTTTTTAAAGCTTTGAGCAACGTTCTGTCATGTTCGTTTTCTGAGATCACAGGAAGAGAACGAGCTCTTCACACTTTACACTCTGGTGCTGTTGTAACCAAAATGTCCTGTTTATGTATTTTTTAATGTTTTTCATGTATCTTATGTGTTTTATGTTGACGTGTCCCCATCATGGACAGATGAATTAGTCTTTATCTGTAGGACTCTGCTGACTTGACCTCTCACTTCTCAGTGGAGAAGGGCAGGAGGGTTAAGTGAGACAAGAATTTATCTTTGAGTATCTATACGGTATTAAATTATAACAAGTGTTATCCATCATATATAGGTGAACAGCTTTTACTCATGCACATAAAGACTAAAGGATAAATGATATCAGAGAGCGCAATTAGTCATCAGAACTAATTTTCATTTAGGCTCTCAGATATTAATCATGTTCTTTAATTGTCTGTGCAGCCCACAGCGTTTTGCAGAATGTCATAGCAGGAATATTCATAACTTATTAGATCTGGATTCAAACACTATAAACAAGGATTATGTAATGATATGCATCCACCCACTTGATGTCCTACATATAGAGGCTATTCACAGCGGAGAGGAGCTTGTTTTTAGAGGAAGCCTGAAGATATGGACGACTTTGTTTTCCATTTTATGCACCCACACAAATATACAGTATATCACTACTTGAGTGTTTCTTTAACTTTATTGTTTGCATGTTAATTATTGTTTTGTTTTCTTGCACAGTAAGAAAAAAAAAATATTTTTGTCGATTTATAGTTTAATCAAATATCAAGGATTGTTACAACAAATATTGTAATATTCACTGCTAAAAAGATTCTTTAGATGTTTTTTTAAGAGGAAAAAAGCCACCAGTGAAGCTCATAATTCAATATCTTGAGTGCAAAGGCTGTGTTTTGTTAACCATGAGATTTCCTACTTTCCCCAAAAGCACCACTGTTTGTTTTATCTTTGTACTATCAATCATTTCACATGCGTGGTTGTCACCATTTTCAGAATGGCTTTGAATGCTTATGTAATTCTGAAGTGAAATATTTCCAACCCCCCCCCCCCCCCCAAAAAAACCCAACAACAACAAAAAAAAAGATTGCCTGGAAGATATAACCTGAAAGGAGAGGAAACACTGTGTTTGATCTTGACAGCGCGCTCTGGTTCTGCCATGACCGACAGCACCAGCTCTCATCAAACTGTCACAGCTCTACTGTCCCATGAAGCAGCCGCATCTGAAAAAATAAACTGAGGATGTTTTCAGGATGTCAGGAAATATGACTTTACAGGCGCTGCAGAAATATTGGCGAGGGCCAACTTTCAAAAACAAGCCTGTCCTAAACCTAAATGAATACAGATGGAGTTGTAAATAGATGGACATGAACAGATGGATAGATGTTCAATTTAAAATCTCAAACTCCCGTGTTTCTGAATAGAGAGGCTTTGGTATCTGCGCCTGATTTAACACATCAGTCAACGCATTTCTACATTCGCTAACATGTACTTGGATTATATCCTGAAAAACTCAACCTCTCAGCCATAAAAAATAGTTACTCATGGCTTTCTCCAGGCCAAACATGTCACTTCTGCTCTGGGATATAAAGAATAAACCTCTTGCCCTGCTAGGTGATGGACATACTGCTTTAGAGCGGAGAATCCTTTTGACTTTTATGAGCATGTCTGAACATTGAAATGTTAATTTGCACCTCAATAGTCAGGCATGTAGCTTGTCTCGCGTTGACAACTTAAAAGCCACAAATCTAATCAACACGGCCGCCAATGTGTCTCCATCAACGGTCTGTCCTCCAGTGAGACGCTGAGCCTGTATCTCCTCGTTCGCTTCGAGTCGCCGTGGATACGAGTGTCGGCTAAATGCCTGTAAATTGTCAATGTTACGAACAAATATCTGCACACTTATAATCTGCATGCTCAATTTCCATTTAATATCTGTCTTCTGAGTCATCTCGTGCTGAGCGTCATATGTGGCTGGAAGGATCGGTAGCGGGGAATGGATCACCTTCTGGGGGGACAGACAACCATTACCATCCATCCTCATCTCACTAGTGATTAGGATTGGCAGTGACAGGCCTCCTGCTCCCTTATTCTGTCCGTGTCTGTCTCCCAGTCACTCATTAATGACAAAGATTAGCATAGACAGAGTGGCTCTCTCTCTCTCTCTCTTTTCAGTTTTACCATCATTTCTCTCCCTCGCTTTCTAACATTTCTTCCCAACTCATTCACTCTGTCACCCATGAAAAAGTTTGGATTATGAGTGTCACTTGTTTCACATTTTTTTTTAGCCTTTTAAGAGGGAATGATCCATTTAAGCAACATCGTAGTTTTACAGAAATTACCCTGACTGAACCAGCGTGGACACAACGTGATATTGTGTCAATTTGTCTTGTGTGATTGTTACATTCCCCAATACGTGAATATATAATTGTGCTAACCCATGCTGTGTTGCTCCTCAGGCTCTGTGGGCCTCAACTATCACTTCTACTCCTCTCTTGTGCTATTGGCTGGGGAATCTGGGGACCTGCTGCCAATCACAGTCTAAAAAAAAAGGTAGCGATTTTGATTTAAGATGTTATCTATTGTTTCTGAATTGTAACTACCTTTAATTCCTTGCCAGTAAGCCCTGATAGGAAAGAGCTGCCATTTTTGTTGTGTTCCCTTTACTCTTGTTTATCTCGTGTAGGTCAGGAAGTTTGGTTTAGAATAGTAACTTTTCGTTTTGGGTAGTTTATTTAGTATTGTGGTTTTATTTCTACTCAGGGGCTGGTTTGTTTGTTATTTTGGCCAGGGCTCTCCCTGAGGTTGCATTTAAGCTTCCTCATCTTGCAACACATCAACTTTTCAGATTCTTCAGTTTTATGTTACCCCTCCCCAGAGCAGCATGGGGTCGTAACAATAATCTGTTTTTGCAAATTAATTTTAAATTAACTCTGGGAAGTGAGAAAGTGGAAGAAGGCCACCTGCTCTAGATATAAGCTGTTGTAGAGTCCTTTGTTGACAATAACATCAATATCACACCAAAACAAGAAAATCTCCTGCTGGTGGATTTATTGGTAACAAATACAAACCCCACCAAGAACCAAATCCAACAAGGTCATACTAACAAGTATTTTCCTGTTTATCCAAAACAAATACTAGAGAGCCCAGTTATTTAAGCTAATTATTTAACCTTCTTTTTTTAAAAACAAACTATATATTTGTGACACATCTTTAGTAGGAACCAATGGAGCTTGAGGCCCACAGAGCCACAGACAGGGAAGGGAAGTTGGAAAATACTGACTTAACCAAAATATTGTTGTTTTGGTCTTTTAATGGGATTCACAGACGATAGAAAATGTAGAATAAAACCGATCCTGTCCTTTAAATATACTATGAGTTTATGTTGCGGCCGAACTTTTCTCATAAATCGTACTTTTTCTGTCAGTGTTGTATGTTGTAATGAAATATATACACCACAATACCCACAAGTCTTATCAGCTGCTGCTATGGAGAGTATATTCAGAGTATATTCAGAAGACTTTGTCGTTGTACGTCACAGTAAGTGGTCATAAAGCTGGCGGACTAGCTTTTTCTACTGTTTGATAAGGTGTTTTTAAAATGTTCACAAGGCTAAAATGAGGCGATTTAGAAAATTTGAGGGTGTCTGCATCATTTACAGGGGATGACATATTTATTGTTGGCCTTGTTGGCCTTGATGTCCGATCTCTCTGTATCTCCCCTGTCCTGCTCAGGGAGAACGTTAAACTGCGAACAAATTTATCAGATTGTATCAGATCAGACCTGCTGAGCTGAGCTGCAGTCAACTCCTATCAAAGACTTTACCATCACATCTGACACTTGAGCAACACACACAAAATGTATGACAACACTGATGATGGAAGCATAAAGTCTGTGGAGAAAAAAAAAAGGAAGATGTACACCGGGATAGAAAGGATGCTGATCACAGATGAATGAAACAGTATTTTGTTAAAGGTTGCAGCACTTTTAATGCATCAATAATTTCTTTAAGCCGAAGTCTCCACATATAAAGTCTTCATCAGGGTAAAATAAAACAACATCACTATGAGATTTCCGACTTTTATAATGTCTTGCTGTTTTGTTATTGCATTTCGTCCTTATGAAAACATGTCTCGAAACGCTACTTCAAATGAATTATTAATGCGTCAAGGCTACGAATGTGCTGCAACCTCCTGTCAGCAGGATTTTTCAAAAAAGGACACACAAACACACACACATAGGCATATGTTCAGCCAATGAGGTGCATTTGATCAGTTTGGAAACATTGCAAACACTGCAGGGCGTACACCCACTCACTCACACACATACACATACACATACACATATACACACACACACACACACACACACACACACACACACACACACACACACACACACACACAATGTACCTAGCTCTTTAAGCAGGGAGCCGCTCTCTGACTTCCATCTCTCCTTTTTCTTCTCAGGGCTACTCTTCCTTCTCTCCTTCCCTTTCTCCTTCACTCCATTCTGCTTCCTCTTTTCTCCCTTTTGGGATTTCTCTGCAGGGAAACACAGAAGATGGGCTCAGGTTAAGGATTTCTGGTGGATTTATTTACTTAAATTAAGTGTGATTTAACTGTAAAGTGTCTTTCAGGTGGAATTTGAGTCAGAAAGCATCATACAATGAATATTAAAGTTGAAATACAATGCAAAAATGTTCATAGTTATATTCATATGTTTCTCCTTATATGGACAATAGTCAGTAGCTGGATCATCACTTTAAAAAATACTGTACAACTCAAAAACTAAAAGAAACTCTGGTCGATATCAATACTAATCAATTCTTGGGTTAGATTATTTCTTGTCAGGAACTTGTTTTATTTGCTACAACTCAGCTGATGGACCTGAGTTTAGTTTTCCAAGATGACATCAGTTTCACAGTTGGATGTACACACAACTTAGCAGAAAGACAGTTTAGGGAGAAGTCTCTGGTGGACTTGAATTTAAAGGTACACCGTGGAGGTTTTTTTTTTAACACTAGCATCACTACAGAGCACTGTCTTAATGAGTGGGTCCCCGTTTTGTTTGTGTCAAGTACATGCAGGGGGGCAATACACATTCTGTTGTTGGTTTCATGCTATTCTGCTGATCAACAGTTGGCAGCGGTAACAAGCAAAAGAAAAAAAAACATAGCAATCTGCCATCTAAGTCATGGAAGAAGAAGACTGCTAGCTACTAAACATGTATTAAAACTGTACAGGATTTAAAATATATTTAAAAAATTAGCTTTCCAAAAGTTTTATGAAGAAGGAAATGCATTCAACATGTTTGTCAGGCCTCAAGGATATACACAATGTGTTTAGATGAGTAGCACTGAATGTAAACATTACATTTCTTTATAAGAAAACTCCACAGGGCACCTTTTAGACCTGAAGAAGTACAGTTTGCACACGTTAAAAGATACTCCTTGATTATATTGTAATCACAGCACCACAAGAACTTGCAGAACTTACTGTTCATGTTTTGATTGAAAAAGCGTTTTCATACAGACATCGTCTCAGGTGAATCGTCATCCTGATTCTCAAAGGCTTTTTAAAAGTTGCAAACCAATTTGTGGTCGCATGAGAGAGAATGAGACCTGATGCTACAGGTGTCACCGACCCGCGGAGGGTGTAAACTTGCCACGCTGCTCCTCAGACACACATGGAGTCAGCTACTCAAAATCATGAGATTTACCAGGAAAAAGTGACATGAAGAGGTTTATTGCTGTTGCTCTGAGTGAAAGATTTATATCTGCATGAATGGCCTTTAAAAAAAAGAATGTTTTCCATGTAGCTTTGAAAACTTGAGCACAGTGTGGATCTTGCTCGCACTTTGATGTATCAGACAGCTGGTTCTTTAAGATGTCTATCAGATAAGACCTATATTTTTGCTTCTCGGTCTGAAAACTTTTTAATCACAAAGACATAAAAGAATAAGGAATCAGCCAATTATTATTTTCTTCCAGTTAAAGTTTGTGGCTAATGCTGTCAGATTCAAGGCCCATGTGCCTTGATGAAGAATAGCTCAGTTACCCTTATAGTAAAAACAGGAAAAGACTAGTCATGGGGTTCCCTGTTATATGTGTATGCGAATGTATGCATATGTGTGAGAATTCACTCTTGCATCCCTGCCGCTAAAAAAACTGAAAAAAGTCTCTCCACCTCTCTGACTTTCTGTAAAGAAAAAACAAAACAAAAGCGCTACACTGTCAGATACACTGTCAGAATCTGACTTTTAGTCAAAAGACATATTACATATACACAAACACACACACGCACATCAGTTGCGCGTTGGTATTCAGGTCTGTGAGCATGCTGACACACACACACTGTATGACATGTAACAGACCCCCGCTGAGCGCCTCCCCGCTGCGAGCTGTCCTCTCGCTCCAGGATACCTCACCCGCTCCTTCCAGCTGGGAGTGTGGCAGGTAACACAACAAACACTGATATGTACACATGATACAGTACAAATTATGAGCAGTGACAGTATAATGCACTCCGATACACTTCTAACTTGGCAAAGGATTTTAATGCTACTGTATGTTCAAGCTGTGTGAGAGATCAACATACTGTACATGTATGTTATATTATGGTATTGTGTATATATAGCTACAAATCTCCCGGTTGACAAAAAGAAGAAGAGAAGCATCCACAAACTGATGGTCAGTGGAAATGAAATCCAATATTAACATTTATAAAATCAATGCAGCTATTTATTAAGGGGTTATACACCCTGTACAGATTTTACTACATTAGATGTCAGAGGCATGATGGTAGAAAAGTAGGTAGATTAACACAGTGACTATTCAAATTGCCTTGAATTATAACGTACAGTCAAACAAAGGCTGGGTGATGTATAGAACTGAATGTTTGTTTTGTCCCGTTAACTGTTACACTACACCTCCCAGGACTGTTGTGACTCCTGGTGGCGAACAATCTCTGGCTATCTCATAGTGAATTTAACGGTCGTATCTATGAGGAGGACAGACTGAAAACGACTCCGTACACTGATGTCCGTTCGTGTCAGTTGAAGAGAGTTGAAGTGCTGGATAGCTGACTGAACAGTTTCCCAGATTCTACATTGTAAAGTTTGTCCCCAACCTGCCAGGTAGCTAACACCAGTTAGCAGCAGTCTGCAGATACTAAACTGATGTCTTGTAAAGAAACAGAAACAGCAGCAGATCAATTAGTGAGTGAAACTTTCTGCTCTATCTGTATTGAAACTGATTTTTAAACTGGAAGCATCTGGTACTGACAGCCAACAGCTGTGTGGGATAACGTGTATTTTGTGTGTAATGATGACAGCCAGTCTTTTATTATTCTTGCTCAACTTTCTTAAATAAATATGATGTTTTAAGCCCGCATTTTGCAGACAAACAAACATTGATTAAAACCGTGAATCACTTAGGAGAAAAAAAAAAGAAGAAAAAAAGTTTTGATTTTTTTGGCCGTATCTCCCAGCCCTACAGTAAGTCAAATTTTTAGATAACTCGTATAATATAATTCAATACCCTTATCATTTATGGCACAATTCTACTTAAAGGTAAAATAAAACAGATTATTACTCAATTCTGCATTTAACGGATACACACAAACACATGCATGCTGCACGCACACACACACAGCATGTAAGGAAACGACGCAGACACATGCGGTCACACGCTACTGACTCTCACATAAACAATCGTTCTCTCTCTCTCTCTCGTTCTATAACATGGGAAGCCCGTATTGTTGGGATGTCTTGTTGTAACAGGCTCCTGCTGTTTACACAAACACAGAGTCCTGACTGCATGGCTCACTAACTCTCCTGCTGCTGTGTATCATGTTTATATGTGTGTGTGTGTGTGTGTGTGTGTGTGTGTGTGTGTGTGTGTGTGTGTGTGTGTTTTTGTACAGCAGGTGGCACATGCAGGTTCATTACAGCTGTACTGGGGTTTAGGAAAGCGGAGTTTATTTGTTTTGGTGTGTGTGTGTGTGTGTGTGTGTGTGTGTGTGTGCATGGTTCAGCAGTCACTGTAGGGTGAAACAGTTGACAGGGATGATCTGACACTTAAAGGATAGATTCGCTGTTCTTCAAGTCTATCTTAAACCAATAATCAGGTGCCCATATGAACTTTGAAAAAGGTTTTCCTCGCTGTAATCGTTCACTCTGTTCATATCGGCCATTAAAAGATCTTTTCTAAATGTGCTTACAATGTAAGTGATGGGGGACAAAATCCAGAGCCTTGTTTTGAGCAAAAATGTATTTAAAAGTTTATCTGAAGATGTCAGATGTCTTCCAAAGTTTAGTATATGATTCTCTCCTTGTGTTTCCCCAGACAGTGTTTGTTGAGCTGCAGTATAAAGACAGTAACAAAAATAATGAATTTGGCACTAAAAAGACTGAAAGATATCCACTTGATTTTACTAATTTGGATGGCTGAAGCTTCAATTTATTGTTTTTAATCAGTCTGATGTCTGAGTGCAAGCCGTACTACATGCAAGTCAGGGGTCCGTCCTACTCCAGTCCAGAGGCTGGTGGTTATAAACCCAAGGCTGTTCGGTAACTACCGAAAAAATGTCGAAGAAGAATAATATGTCCACTTTAGCTCTTTAGTTACAACAATTAACAGTTACCTTGCTCACGATTATCCAAAAAAACTAACACAATCACATGGATGAATCACATTTATAGACTTCCAAGTGAGACAAATGTTTTATCGTTTTCACAGGTTCTCTCACTCATGTCGCTCTCTTACCCAAACGCATCGTTTAAAACTGATCAAGGTTCAGGTACTTCCTGTATAATCATATCTGTTGAAATCGCTGGAGTTCAACAGTTTTCTCTGTGTCTCGAACAACAGAGAGAACAAGTATCTTCAGCTGCCATTATAACCTGGAGAGGTTACGTAAGCTTCAAATGAGAGACAAATGCATTTATACCTTTTTACTGTAGATATAATATTCAAGGTGAAGCTTTTGAAAATTTGTTCCTCTTTTTAGATCAACGAAAATCTGTAAAAAAAAAAAAACAAACTTCTTAAGTAAAAGCTGCAGTGCTGTTCTGTAGTATACAGAATAGACTTAAATTGGTGTGTGTGTGTTGGTCAGTACAACATGCCTATACGCCTACTAAATGTGTGTATGTGTGTGTGTGTGTGTGTGTGTTGCTGTCATAGCCAGCAGTGGGCTGTCCTCATGCTTGCTTTAGCACGGAGGAGCAGGACATGCATGAATGAAGCTGAGAGAGACCAGAGAGAGATTTCACACTGAGACGACCCCTGTGTGTGTGTGTGTGTGTGTGTGTGTATGTGTGTGTGTGTGTGTGTGAGGACTTAGGGAGCAAAAGAGAAGAGAGATAGTGTGAAAGTATAGTTCAGTAGGGGTATAATACTTGCGTTTAAAATGTTTACAAAGAAAGAAAAGTGAAAAAGGAAATTTGTGATGCGCGGTATGTTCATGGCTGCAAAAAGTTCCCATTTATTGGTGTGACAAGTTTCATGCTGCTACTCCACTTCGGCAATAAAATGTAAGGTGAAGTGGAAGAATAAACCATGTGGAGACGATATAGAGACTGACAGCATGAATGCTGATAAGGAAGATGAAATGGGACGGAATGAGATGTGTGAAAAAAGTAGAGGAGTTTTATTTCCAGGTCTACGCCAGATCGTTGCCGGGGTTAAAAGGAAGGTAGGAAATGTCTTCTCGTTAGACGTTATGTGGAGTGAAAACTGCAGCAGTTTGTAAAGGTTTTATGACCTTGACGAACTGTTCCGAGCCTCAAAACATGCACTGCACAAAGGTGTGACTGTGACCCATTTGAAACTAAAGTGGGAAGAACGGTAGAAAGGTAGAAAGTTAGAAATTTTTATGTTTGTTTGAGGGAAGTTGATTTTTTTTTTTCATGTTAGTTGCCTTAAAGTCATGAGCTTTGATAGGTCAATAGATTTTTGTTTCATTTCTATATTTGTTTGCCAAGACGCTTGCAATCAAACTTGTTCCTTAAAGTAAAAATTGATTTTCATAGTCAGAGGTCAGAAGTTGACACAGTATCCTCACAGCTATTTAATTTCTTTCAAGGAAACTGGCTGTAGCTGTGCACCAGAACCGAAGCTAACATCCTTCCTGTCTTCAGATCTTGTGCTTTTGTAAATTGTTAAAAAATTGTATCAGATTAAGAGGAACAGCTTTCTTAAATACTTATTTACAAGATTCATCTCTCCGCACAGGATTTACAAGGTTTATCTCTCCACATAAGAGAAAATATCACTCCACACAATTTAGAAATGCTTTTATTTCATCATGATAGGTATTATAACAAGAAATCTCATGCTAACCTTGAATTCCAACAAAAATCTTGACTCTGGCTCACCTATAGATGAAAGGATGTCTCTGGCTGATCTGTGCACAGCAGAAAGAAGCTGTAGGTTTGTTCAATGAGATGGTGCTGTGAATAGTGCACATTTATATCTGATCTTGTACTATAGCAGTACATGTTCAGGGTTAAGCTTCGCACTGGTGATTGCCAGAAGAATTTTCGTTGCATTTCAACATTTTAAAGATACCAGGGTCTAAATCAAGTGTCTGGTATGTAATTCTGGCATCTTCAATTTCCCTTTCTCCTCTTGCGGGTTTCCTTTCCACCATTCATTCAAACATCACAGTTGTGCAGCAGCAAATAACAATGAACAACACAATGATTACCGTTTACAGTAAATCTGTGCTATGGTGTCGCCAAGATATCAAAATACATTAGAGCCAGTGGTAAATTACCACAGATCAGTTTATTAGATCATGCAGCTGAGATGACCAGCTGTCTCCCCCGGCCAGCGGCTGCAACAGCGGCGCAAATTTCCAAATAGGCGTTATTTGGATAAACTGACCACATAGGGGAATCTAAATGGTTACTTTCTCGTCTGAAAAAATATTAAAACTCAATAAAGTGAGATATTAACTATCCTACAGAGAAACTTACAGTAGCTTTTGGCCTGGCTCAAAATCTCCACCATTCTTGCCGTAGTGGCTCGGGGTAGCGCTACTTCTTCTTCCTCTCATATTGAACTGAGGGCAGACTGCACGCTACAGTGACTCACTATCACCCTTGAGGTACAAAGTGGTACTACGAGATAGGATGGGTCGGGGCTAGCTGGTTAGCATGCTAACTTCAGTAGCTATCTCTATAACACAATACATAGACGTCTTTGACATGACATCAAAACTTTTATTTCTTCACATACTCTTGATAACTTTAGTTGATATTTGAATGTTTTAAACTAAAATTCTGGCCAAATCTGACATAGTGCACCTTTAAGTTTTACAGCTGTTCAGACACAGTGCAAGCACAAACAAGAGTGCACTTTTTAGTTCTTGATTTAGTTCCTGTTCCTCTTGGTTCATGGTACTATTAGGACGAAAAGGGTCACTACAAGGCAATTATGAACCCGTGCTGTCAGAGTTTAAAGGTTATTTATATTAACCAAAACTGCCCCGCACAGAGTCTGAAAAACTGACGTGGTATCATGGTTTTGATGCAAGTAATAAATAAATATTGAAATTGTAAACAGTGTATGAGAATGACGTTACAGTTTGTAGTCTGGTGGTGTGATTTTGTACTAAACATAGTGATGAAAAACACTAGAATAATGACACTCCATTGCCAAACAGTGCATCAGTGTTTATATTGGCCGTCTGTGCACATTCGCAAGTTGAACAAGGATGAACTTTGAAGTGTGAATCAGATGGAGATCGCACCAAAACAGAAAATGCATGCTTAAATTAGTTTGTTGTGTGGGCTTCAATATATGTTAATGTGAGACAAATATGCAAATATTCCTAGAACTTTAAGTGTAATGTGACCATACCTTCACATGGTAAAACTAAAATCTGACTTGTGGAATTAGTGTAAAAGTAGCAAACTTTTTTTATGAGGAGGATTTCTAAAAGAGTGCAGGTACATCTAACAGACATTTCTCCCCCTTTTTCCAATTTATTTTATGGTGGTTGCTGAAATTGCAGAGGCCATTAGCGCCAGGGGGATCTTTAAGGTAGCTCCCAGAGGGAACGCTTCTTCACAGAACTCCTAAATTGTAATTTCTTTCTTTTTTTTTGTTTTGACAGGAGGACCATCTTATCCTCTAATCTCCCAGGGACCATTTTTCAACATTTTTCCCCATTTCTTTTTTCCTAATCTGATCTTGTTCTTTTGTATGTTCTACAGCTTGGAAAAAGACGAAAACTAGTCTTTGGGTTTTCAAGGACGCCTGCAGGCTCTGCTTGAATGTGTGGAAGCTTTCTCCCTGCAGGTTGTAATCTTAGCACAAATCCAACTATCAGCAGTGGAAACCATTTTAAACACTTTTTTTTTGTCAGATCTAAGCTTTTTTTTCCCCTCTTTTGTCTTTACATTCTACCTTTCTCTCCATCTCTGCAATATTACCCCTCCCTCCCTCCCTCCTTCCCTCCAAACCTCTTCTCTCTCTTGTTTAGAAGGTGCAAAAGCACCGGGGGATTCGTCTTTTTGAAGTGTGTGATTAATTTCCCCTCTTTCTAGGTGCACTGAACTGCAGCGTGAGTCTATGTGTGTGTAGCCACTGTGTCCCATTTCTTACCTGAGCTCATTAGTGCAATGTGAAAAGGTTTTTTTTTTTTTCTCTCTCCCCTACTGTCTTTTTCTCCCTCTCTCCTCCCTTTCTTCTGTCCTTTCACATACACTCTCTCCTCCTTTCTCTCTCATCGTTACTACTCCACTTTCTCTCTTCCTCCACTCTTTCTCTTATCCTATTACCTTCTTGTCCCTTCTCATCCTCCTCTTCCTCCATCCTTATTTTATCTGTCTTCCTCATACTCTTACACACATACACACACACACACACACACTTGCTGAGAGCAGATCAGAGAGGCCAATACTAACCACTGTCAGCTTGTCACGGTTCAGTTTGAGCCAGAATGTAAATGTGGTGCACTTCCTGCATAACAATAATTGTGTGTGTGTGTGCATGCATGTGTGTGTGTACATGTGGGGATGACAATGTCGGTCTGTTGGTCCAGACTGAAATATCTCCACTGTTGGATGGACTGCCATTTAATTAGGTACACACATTAATGTTCCCCTTGGGATCTCCTGACTCTTCCTCTAGTGCCATCATCAGGTCAAAATTTCAGTTTGTCCATTACGCTGGTATATACTTTGGTTTATTATCAGGACATGAAGCAAATTTTTTGCCATGCGTCATTTGTGTGATTTTGACCGCAGCTGTGCTTTGTGTTTGTGCTAATTAGAAAATATTAGCATTAGCATATTAGCAACATTCTAAACTAAGACACTGAACATGGTGAACAACGTACCTGCTGAACATACAAGGTAGCATGCTAATGTTAGCATTAAGCTCAAAGCACTGTTGTGTCAAAGTGCAGCCTCACAGAGCCGCTGTCATGGCTGCACACTCTTGGCTGTAGTCTTGTTTATGTGTATCAAAGACGAAGAAGCATCAGAATACTGTGTGATCGTGCATATCAATGTGCGCGTGAACAAAAACTGGTCAGAAGAAAAAAGAATCAAATACTTTAAAGAGGGATAAATCTACTAACAACAAAAAAAAATGGTTTCACCCTTGATTGTGATAAGAGGGAAATCCTGTTATCTTAAGGGCCAGAGAAGAGGTTTACACTGTAAACAGAAGAGTGATAAAGGTTCCTGTTGAGCCAATATGACTTCAAGCTTTCTTTTAAAGTGAGTCAACTTTTTTTTATAAGGATGAGTACATCCTCAAATCCTGCTGGGACCCCTGCCTTCCAGCATATTCATAAAAATGCAACAAAGGAGTGGTGGATATGTGAGCGTGTGGGGGCAAATGTCTGTGTGAGGTGGGGCCAAACGGCTATGTAATGTGTGACGACGCAGGTGAGGTGTAAGCACAAAAGACAGGGAGGCCAGCCTTTGGCCTTTGAGAGGTTAGCTGAGTGTGGGTGTCTGTGTTGCGAGCGGAAGAGTGCCAGTACACAGACATAGCCATTCAATTTCGAGTGGTTAGGTTTGTTTGTTAGCCTTGAATATCCCGTGAAGCTCTAACTGAAGTACGGTTATCAGCGTGCCTGTGTGTTGTATTTACTGCCACAGAAGAGAAAAACATTACCAACAACATTACTGTTATAAACCACACTAAATCAGCTTAGGACCAGAGTTTTCCGACCATGGTTCAAAAGCTGCGGTTCAGGCAAGGTAGTTGTACCAAAAGTCTTGCAGAACTGATAAATTATGAATGGAAAACAGCTTGTCTCCTGCTCAGAATCTGGATCCACTTAGTGTGAAATTTAAAAAACAAGAGCAGATCATGGTCATGCCAAGTCATTGTCCGCGCCTTTCAGCAATCTGTGTTTATACTGAGCATATAACTTTTCCCTGCCTGACGACAAGTGTTATTACAGCCGTCCTTGAATTGTTTTATTCTATGCGTCGTGACCATTCGATAGACATTTATTAGGTGTAGTTATACTCTTTAACAGACTGTCGTTCTTGATGCTGACTGAGCAAAAATCAAATCGTAATCTCGGTCATATAAGCGGTGATGAACACTGACTGGATGACATTCCGATTAATTTAAAGTCTTGGGTTTTCACTCCCTTTATTTACAGGCTTTTGGCATGCCATATATAATTCTCATATGTTCTTTTCAGGATAATTTGAGGTACCATCAGTTGGGCAGCATTGGAATGGTACTACACATTTTCTAGGATGATTTTTAAAAAGTTTCAAAAGTTTCAAGTAATTTGAAATAAGTTTTACGTTTTTGGCTAAATGTCCACAAGCTTTTAACACACTACAAATATACTGGATGCCGGATGCATTTCACTTCTTCTGTGCTTTAAGCATTATGTAGCTTCTCTGTCTGCATGTGGGACTACAGGGATATCGCCCACCTGCCTGTTCGCCCCCGCTGATAACATGCTAGCATTCACAAAGCATGACGAGAGCAGCACCCCCAACATGACAGACAGGCAGATAAACATGACAGACAGACAGGCGGACTGGCAGACAGAGCGTGCAACATGACAGATGAAGAACTATGAGAGACAGACAGGCGGACGGAGGTTAGTGGCTCTGTTTCAGATGGGTTAAGAAGAGAGATCTGTGTGTGTTTTTCACATGGAAACAAGAGCGGAGGGAGATGAGGAGAGGGAAAATAGTGGTGCTGGTGCTGAGGGTAATCTCAGGATATCTGCAGGTTTCACAGAAATCTGATTTTACAGTTGTAAAAGATTTCTGTGCTGCCTAGAACTGGATGTCAGACCAATTTTAAAAGCCAAAAAAAGTTTGACACTGGCCAAACAGCGTTTTTTTTAAACACATACTGTAAAACCAGGATCGGACTACACTAATTCAGTTTGCTTTTGACATGATTTCGCCATTGCAGGCAAATTTCCAGCATCGACCCCGATTAAGAACGTCGGGAACGATGAACCTTGTAGTGTGACATAATCGAAAAACAGTCACGAGGCGTCTCACCCGATGAAAGGTCTAACCAAACACCGACACAGAGAGTCAAAGCTGTCTCAGACGGCTGGGAGAGCTGTCATCTCCGCCTTCTCCGCAGGCTGATACAGTCAGTCATCAGTGACCGTTTTGTTGATCAGGTTTTCTTGCCTCAGTTCACGATCTATGAAGGTTGCGAATGATGATTGGTCGGGGTCGTACTTGTAGTGTTGCCAGTCTACTGATAAAGACACGGCAAGAATGAATGGCACTATGATTGTCTAATCTAACATGGTGACCATCGTGAAAGACACTAATATTGTGTAGTCTGACAATATATATTTTAAACTATGTCAGCAGTGTATTTAGACTGAATATCCAACATATTTAGCTTATTGTATTAAGCCTGTTCTGCATTTATTTATGAGTAAATATGCATTTGGAAGTTGGAGGCATTAATATGACTGCCTTACTGTACGACCCTGGCAACATAACCAACTGAAAACTATTTGTCAATAGCATTGTCTAAAAACTTAAAGCAGTGTTTTCAGTTACTTTTAGGGTCACATTTTGATCTCAAACCTTGTTTTAGAGTTTGAAAAGCCCAAAGAACAAAAAGAAGGAGAACAAACTGAGGAGACGACTGATGGACTGACTGAAACAGGTTGTCAGGCAAGACAAGCCAAAATAAGATAGAGGAGAAAGAAAGACGAGGAAAATATAAGCCTTGGAGGACACCTCAAATGAAAGACAGAGAAAGAAAGAAACAGATGGAGGAGAAAATTGATTAAAGAAGAGGATAAAGAGAAATGGAGAGTGGAAAATAAGATAAAAGAGGCAGAGCAAAGAGGTAGATACAAGGTGAGGGACACGACAAATCATTATGGAAGACAACCTCATCTTTCACTCTCTGGTGCTCGCTCTCTCTCTCTCTCTCTTACAAACACACACACACACACACACACACACACACACACACACACACACACACACACACACAAGTATCCTCTCTAATCTAACTCCTGTGGCAGTGTGAATAGATATGGCTGTTTAGTGCCAGCAGCACAGCTCCCAGTACCTGATGGCAGCAATCTGCTGAGTCAGGAGCCCCGCACTGTGTGTGTGCATGTGTGTGTGTGTGTGTGTGTGCATGCATTTGGGAGTGTGTATATGAAAAGACACAGAGGGAGTGCAAGTGTTTGTAAGATTTAGTTGAGAGCATAAATGTGTGTGTGCAGCCTTCCTTGGGAATGATGAGCACTGCAAATTGAGCATTCTCTCTCTCTCTACACACACACACACACACTCAGGGTTCACCATCATTACCCTGCCAGCAAGACGTCACTGGTATTACCATGACAACAAGCTTTCACTGTCATCATCATGACAGCCGCAGGTCACAACTACTATAACTAATAGACATCTTTTTTTTTTTATCCGAGACAGATACAGGTCACTATCATTTCTTAACCATCATCTCCATAACTAGGGTTCACCATTACACTACAGTTCACCATCATTATCATAACAACAACAGCTTGGAAGTCTGGCAGCCAATGTAAAATTGGCAGTTAAAAATCTGTGCATGTAATTCGACTCTAACTTTTGTTTTAATGATCAAGTTTAGATTGTGGTTCAATCTTGATTAATTCAGCCGACATATCATCCCAACTGACATATCATCATCTTTTAAGCTGAACTTGTTAGCAAACAGTTGCTTATTAACAAATCTAGCAGTTATGGAGCGACATTATCATTCAGTTGGAGTTCGGTGTTTCTGTCCTGATGAATACAAGTCCGATGTACGCACTCTTTTAGCTCTGTTTTTGGTCTCTCTCTCTGTCTTTAGCTGCTAAATGCTCCACTGTGTTCACCAACTAGTTGTTAACTGTGTCTGTTTTCCATTTGGTGCTGAGCAGATAGTGTACAGTGAAGCATTTGGAGCATTTTCTCTGAAAATAGCTGCCTGCTGCCTCTGAAAACAACGCCATGAGAGCGGTGAGAGTGAACCAACGCAGTATAGTTGCTAAACAATGATCTGAAACACGCTATAAAGCTCCGTAACTTGAGGAGAGCGGCAGAGTCGGGTGATAATTCTCTGTAGGTTTCATCATTACGAGCAACGCTTCTGGTATTACACACTGTCATTTGATAGATTATTATGATAAAAAAGTATTGATTATAGCTGCTTTAAAGAAAATTGTTAATGCCTTTATCTCGTCCAGACTTGACAACTGCAATTCACTCTACTTCAACGACTTCAGCTGGTACAAAATGCAGCTGCCAGGCAAATAACAGGTTCAAAGACATATGACAATTTCACACCAGCTTTTGATGACCCTCATCTCAGTCTGCTGTAGAATTGATTTTAAGATTTTACTGAAACATTTTTAGGCTCCTCACAGTCCAGCCTCTGATTACATCAATGAGTTACTGACCCCATGTATACCAGCTCCTGGTCTAAGGTCCTTACAGTCAATGCAATCTTACTAGATGAACTAAGGTCGAGATTGGTGTCCAAATGTGAGGAGTCCCTGGGTTCTTGAATACTCTAACCGAGGGGCATCGATCAGTCAATGGAACTATTCATTTTTAATAAAAAGGCACCCTAATTGTTTATAATTCTACAGTTCATACATCATTTTAAGTTTATTGTTTTACTATTATTGATCATTTTCTTGCCGCTTTGTATAGTTAGTTCATTATTTTTAAAGCACTTTGTAACACTGTTAAATAGGTGCTACATGAATAAAGTATTTGAAATCATTGTTATTATCATTAAAAACAATGAGGTTACAATAACCAACACTGCCACAAGCTAATTTATGAGATTGTTGTTTCCATGTGAAATGGAAAGAATGCTAATAATCCAGGGAGGTGAAAAACAAATATAGACGACTATAAAAAGTGATAGAAATACTGCACAGGTGAAATTTTTTGAAATAATGAATCCTAAAAACTTAATCTCCCACTACTCTTTTTTCAGAGTAAATCGAGCCAACACAGCAGCATCAACTCAAACAGTCGGCTTCATACTCCCTGTTCTCCACCGCAGAGCAGCTGCATGAAATGCATCAAGGTAAATCACCTGTACAGAGTGGATGGGAAATTGAGTTCCATTTCTGTAGATGGTGTGCGACAGTGTTCTTTGCTGTGCAGATGTCAAGTGTGGCCTACTGTGCAAAAATGATGACAGGCCATTTCCAAAACTGTCCACCCACCACACTCAGTCAGCAAAGGGTTTAGATGTAACTGTTATACACTTGAGCTTTCCAAATTGTACTTTTATTTAGGGTGGACAGAGTGCCTGTTGGTGGTCTTGACTACAGTGCCGGAGTGGGTGAAAGGTAACAGGTTTTAACATCGGTGTGTTTAGGTGACATACACATTCATGTTTTTTCTCTCTCTCTTACCTCCAGCCATGTCCTCTTCCAGTAGTTGTATCTGCAGGTTGAAGATCTTCTCCTGGAGGTCGCACAGGGTGTGTTTCATCTTCTCCCTCCGTGTCACCATGTAGCACAGGTTACGCACCTGAAACACATTACATCGTCGTTACAGAATGACAGGACAGAGATGTAACAAGGGCAGCACGTTTCATTTTGTTGCAAACGCATCTTGATTTAGTGCTGGCACTTGACAGTGAGGTTTACAGGTGCGTAAAGATTATGACCAGTAAGCATGTGTAGAAAAATAAACACAAAGCATGCATTCTGTCTGGTCATGTTGCTGTGACACAAACATTACACACACACACACACACACACACACACACACACTTTCAGCTAGGACAGTTGTAATCCATATTTTCCTTATTGAAAATGAATCAGATGTTTAATTTGTGAGGAGCTGCTCATAATGACAATTCACTACTAGCTCTGCAACTGATGATTCTCTATATAATCGATTGATTGTTTGGTTTGTAAAATTTTAGAAAAGAGTTAAAAATGACCGTCACAATTTCCCGGAGTCAAAGAAGGACTCCAGCGGTCCAAAACCCCCAAAATATTCTGTTTACTATTACATATCACAAAGAAAAGCCTTAAATCCTCACATTTGAAAAGTTAAAAACAGCAAACATTTTTGCTTAAAAAAATGACTAAAATGATCATTTGATGATCAAATTAGTTACAGATTAATTTTCTGTCAATTGATTAATCTTTGCAGCTCTATTTAACACCAAACTCTGCAGCTCTATAGACATTTTTAGACACTTTTAGTTCATTGTTTTGGTTTTACGGCATAGTAACTGTTGGGTTCACCTCTCTCATCAATCAATCAACTTCTGATAGCCCTACTGTACGCTACCTACCCAGCACCAAACGGCAGACAAAGTCACTGAATAATCTGGTGAAGAAAGTGAAACATCTATCAGCTAAAGAGCCACACATTTTTTGTCAGAAACTGGTGGAGACCAAACTAGAGCTAAATCAAAAGTGTTGTTTTTCATAAATAACTGTATAAGTGAATTAATCATTTTTTAGTCCCATGAGTCACAACACCATCTCACCAAACGCTCTGCTCTAAGAAGATGGAACTTTTGGAGAATCTTAAGGTTAAAAAAAGATCAGAGCAACAACATATAACATGAGAGATTTATGTGCATCCAGTAATGAGATGAGAAGGCGACTCCCAGCTTCCTGCCAGTAAACTGGATCTCAGACTCTTCTTCCACTCAGGCACAAACTCCAGCTGAGCCCTCCTCCTCCTCCATACGGCCAAATTACTATCATATGGCGCTATAAGCAGTATATGAGTGTGTATGCGTGTGGATAGAGAGTATAGAGCTGAGAGACGAATGTGTGTGTGTGTGTGTGTGTGTGTGTGTGTGTGCATGTTTATGTGAAGCACATATGGATGTTCAAAGAAAAGCTGTGGTTGTAAATGTGTGCGTGTGTGTCTGTGTGTGTGTGTGTGTTTTGAATTGGCAACATATAAGAGGAGCAGTCAGAGCAAGTACAGACTCAGAACGAGACTGTAATAAGCAGACAGAAATAGATAAACGGAGAGACAGGTAGGGAGAGAGAGTCAAACACTGCAGACGCTTTGGCAAACAAGACAGAAAGATATTGTCCCCCTGTAACAGCTGTGGTTGTTAAATGCTTACACGACAATATTATCTACAGATAAAGCGACAATTACAGAGAGTAGATACACATGTTAGCATAGAGTACTGACAGAAAACTGTTCCACTAGTTCCTGTACATCAGAAGCTCTTAGAACAGGGAGGTAAAGGACAGAAAGTGATGGAAAGAGGCAGCTATAAGGAGAGAGAAAGAGTCAAAGTGCTGTCAGACTGAAATTCACTCCCCATTCATTCCAGTGTGTCTCATTCAGGAAGTATTGATTGTTGTTTATATCCTTGTTTATGTAACCGCCGGGCAAAATAACACTAGAGGTAGGAGGAATGCGTTTTCTGTCAGTTTTATAATCCTGTTTATACCAGATCTTGTCCAAGTTATAGCTATTAACACCTGATTATGTTTTTATCATTATATATACTGTATGTATGTACCTTCCTGTTCATGTGAATGAGAAATTGTGTCCAAACTTTTGACTGCTACTCCATATCTTGTAAGTTAAAGATGTAACAAAGTCAAATTTATTGGAATTTACATCAGTATTGTGTTTACATTGTTATCTACTGTAGATTTCAGAGTCATATATATGATTTTATGTCATCTATAAAGGGAAAAATTCAGCAGGTGGGTCAGATTTGGCCGCCATTTGCCTACCGCTACTGTACAACGTGTAGCCTTACTGTTCTGTAAATGTTTTCGTAACAACACGTACAACGCGGCACAGGTTTATAGCTGTTTAATGTCCTCATAGGTGCTGCTGTATGTTGGTTTCAGTAAGAGCTATAACAGACACATATGTTTATCTGCAACACAAATATTTCATCTTCTCAGTTTTGTTTTAATGTACAGAGCATAGTGTTTGTGAAGATTTACAGTCTGTGTACAGCTGTGGATATACTGCACACATCATATCCAACACACAGTCATGACCATAAAGTAACTGGAAAGAGAGGGAGGCGCTAATTGGGTCCAAGCCAGAGCACTTCAGTCCCAAACTAACAAGCCAGAACCTGGAAGTCTGCCAATTGGATCTCTCGCACAACAGCAAATCAGTAATCATCTGTCTCTTACCACATCTGCGTGTGTGTGTGTGTGTGTGTAGCAGCGTCTTGCATGTGCGAGGCTGAGGATCTGCCATGGTGCTAATGGGACAGGACAGAGTGTGTGTGTGTGTGTGTGTGTGTGTGTGTGTGTGTGTGTGTGGATGTGTAGGCAGGCATGGATTCAGGTATTAAAGAGGCAGAACAAACAAGGAAATGCAGATATAAACATAACATGAAAACAAACTACAGACTGAAACTACCTGTGTGTGTGCATGCATGTGCGCGCGCACATGTGTGTGTGTGTGCGCGCGAGTGTGTGTCAGCAAGTGAGAGATAAAGAGACAGGAAGAGAGGAAGGGCTGTATGAGTTTGCATTCATGAGATAAATAAACAGAATTGGTTTATTTGTTTACTTGTGCAGTATATGTGTGTAGGTGTAGGTGTGTGTGTGTGTGTGCGTGTGTGTGTACGCCTGTGTATATTGAGTGTGTATTGGCTGTCCTGCAGTCCGACCGTTTATCTGTTGGTCTTGATGGATTCGTCAGCTTGGCCTATCTGACCCATTCCATCCCTGTTAGAGCGCTGCAGATAAAAATAGCCGCTCAACTGGGACACAATGTGCAGAGCCTGGCTTTGATTAGGACACTCTGTGTGTGTGTGTGTGTGTGTGTGTGTGTGTGTGTGTGTGTGTGTGTGTGTGTGTGTTTTCAAAAACAAATACCTCTGCCTGGACGCATGACAGGGGAGTGGAGAGCAGGATGGGAAGAGGAGGAAGAGCAATGAGAGCACAATACCAACTCTGTTGAACTTTTTCTGTTTTTGTTTACTTTCTACGTTTTTTCCTCTCACCTTTTACCTCCACTTTTCACCAGCTGCTCCAAACTCTGGATATCATGAACAGCTGAACTAAGAGCTGAGCAGCAATGCAGACTTTTTTTCTCCCCCCCTCATATGAATCAAAACTAATGTAAATTTAAAAAAAGGATGAATCTCAAATGTTGTAAAGTCTGTCATCTGGTGGAAATCTATTTGTATAATTCAGTAAATGTATAAGTAAATTAAATCTGTTCAATACTTGACTTTCTGTAACTCATGGGTGTTGTCCATCCAACATAATTTATATTTTCCACTACATTTTTTGAATACTTGTAAGTTGTGATAAAAAAAAATAGTCCCAATAGATTTAATTAACTTCCAAGCTTCCTGATTTTTAAATACAACCCAAAAGCACTTTATATATGTATTAAAATTTTAAAGTCAAATTTGTCAAAATGTCAAAACATAGACCACGATTCTTAAAAAATATACTGTTAGAAAGACATTATAAACATGAGTTATGGTAACACTACATAGGAAATGTTGGAGTCAGTGTGGTGAACAGTGTGTATGTTGTGTTTATTTGTTCCGTACTTAACTGGGATTTTTGATCTTAACGCCTCTCTTTAAAACAAATTTTTGTCACAAGGAAGGAATGAAATTGAAATGAAATGACCTGAATTGAATTTCTTGCTTCTTTGGCACAAACAGCCTGTGACATTTGCTCACGCTGTCTCCTCTGCCTGTTAGAGCCTCCTGCCCTTTACAAATGCTCTCCTCTGTCATTCTTTCCTCCACAATTTAATCCTTCATCCTCCCTCTCATCCATCCACCCATCTGCACTTCAGTCCAACTATTCACTCTCTCTTTAACCCCATCTGTCTTTTTCTCCATCTCCTGTCTTGAGTCTCTTCATTTATCCTTGAGCAGCTATCCATCGCAGCACATCTCCCGTTTAGTCATATTCACCTTCAGACACCAAATCTGAGAACATGTACCGGGGTTGAAGTTGTTTTAATAAGAGGATTCCACACAGTCTACACTGGGGAGACTCCGTACCAAAGGCAGTAAAATCAGTCCTCTGGTGGATAAGTCAGCAAAGATCACTCAGTCTCGCTAACTTTTCAAGAAAAATATTTGAAAGCCTCGGTTACGTACAGTGTCTCTCTGACAGAGAGCCAATGAAACCAAAGGAAGACAGCACTTTTGCGTCAGGAAAGAGGAGCGGATGAGATTTCACTGTTTTCCTTCTGATAAAGCGAGATGTTAGTGTGGTTGCTGTTTATAAAAGTATCAATATTTTTACAAGTCTGGTTATCAGGGAAGACTATTTGTCTTTGGATATCTCCACCGGCTTAAAATGAAACACTAACAATCCCTTTTTTTTTTATATATTAAAAGGGTTTCATTTGAAAACAGAGATAGGTCGTGAACATGTCAGGAAATGACCATGCAGTGATATCTGGGATACTGCCTACAGACTTGCAAAGTCAGCCGTGTCGGTGTCAGAGAAGAACTAATACATTCATGTCTCCTTTTACCTATTTTGTCCTTTTTCTTGACCAATCAGGTGACACCTTGTCATTGTTGACACGCTTGTTAATGGCTATTTGCTGTACCGTCTGGTTATGACAAAGTCAATGTGACATATTCGTAAAAAATGGACATTAGTAATTTTGGCTTGCGTAAATTAAACTTGACAGGTAATTTGCCTTTAGTCAGGTGAGCCAATGAGCTAATTTGGGTGAGACAGAAGTAATAAAATAAAAATAGCAAAGTTCATTTACGGATGCAGTGCAGAACATTTACTGTAATACACACTAATAACTAATTAAACTAACTTAATAAAAAGCCGAGCCCTTATCGGAAATGCAAGAAAACAAAAAGAGCTGAATGACGCATTCCTCCTTCACTCGCTCTCTCCATCCATCTACTACTCCTGGTATTGGTTCATCCATCCTCCCTCCTCCCTTAATCCCTCAACGACTGAACCCACCTCCTTTCTTTCTCATCCATCCATGACACGACAGGCTGGAGATAATCAGCATTACAAGTGTATTAACTGTGCTAAGCAAAGCCAATGCCTCTCATGCCACACCATCCGTCAATATCTCTCACTCTCTCATCCTCTCTCTCTCTCTAGGATAGCGTGTGTTATCACCTCTCTGCACTCATTATGTCTGTCCTGTTCTGACAGTCAACACACACGAGCACACACTGACGTGTAAGTTAATAACGATACACAAGCCACGTATATGCGCACACGAGCATTCACGATCACTTGAAAGTTTATTAATTCAATGGGTTTTATTGACATGAAAGCTTTGAGAACAATGTTGCTAAAGCATCAAAGTACAATTCGTGTGTGTGTGTGTGTGTGTGTGTGTGTGTGTGTGTGTGTGTGTGTGTCTAGGGGTCATTCATTGTCCCTCCCTCAAGTTGTGGCATGTTGATACATATTGGGCAACACACTCTCTCTGTCACGCACGCACATACAGAGCGGTCAGCAGAGCACTGGCTGTCATCAACCACTAATTACGTCAACAGGTGTCTGGCAAGAGGTCACCAAGCTCTTTGTGTGTGTGTGTGTGTGTGTGTGTGTGTGAGAGAGAGAGAAAACAGGGGAAAGTGAGTGAGTCACTATGAGTGTGTGTGAGAGAGAAAGACATTAAGTGCATTTTCAAGAGGTTAGCAATCCCAATTTAGACTGTTTGACTCTTTGGATACACACACATGACTGTTTGAGAGTTGTATTGAAGTGATGATAGATATATACTGAGGGCAGGAAATTTTACAGTCGAGCTGTTTGGTAAAATAGTTCAAGGGGCTGCGTTGTAGCGGCGTGTTGTTTGAGGAAACAATGAACCACAATCAAGGAAGTCCAGCTGGAGCTACAGATTCATGCTTTTAAATTCTTATCAGACATTAAAACATTGCACAGTGGTTTGTAACACTCACTAGAAAGGATCTTACAACTCTGCGAAGTTATCACAGCAGCAACTATTTTGTCTTTCGTCGCAACGAAAGTAATCCACTAGGAACGTGCGCTCGCATGTATGTGATTGGCCAGCGCAGGGCCTTGCCAGATGATGATGCGTTGCGGCAAAAGTTGAGCTAGGTTCGACTCTTTTGCCGGACGACCCTGTGTTGTTTTGCCAGAGGCCCCCCCTGCATCGACGCACTGCATCTATTCAAATGAATGAGAGGGCTGCGTCATGTCACGCAGAGCTGATGTCGGTCTGAACGCCACCTACTGTCAAAAGATAAGTGTTACAGTAAGTCTAACAGTCCGTTTCCAACAGCACACTCTCTTGGAAACTAATTACAAATAAAATCTATATATAAAAAAACACAGGTAAACGAAAATAATACATTAAACTTAAGGAAAATGAAGTGATTTACTGCTGTATTGATACATCTACCAATACATTGGTCACATCCTATAAAACTCTCATCTCAAGACGTTTCATTGCTTGACATAATATGACATCTGTTACTTTGCTGAATTCATTTATTTCCCCTATCCACACAAACCTTATGATGATTTTGTCAACAATATGTCAGTGTTGTGTTTACACTGACATGTTTAGTCATTTATTAGATACATTTAACAATTAAAACCGTGATATTCAGAGTTTTCATTTTAATTTTTGATGTTTCCACTCAGGGTGTTTGATGCATAATTTCAAAACATCTATAAATAACAGGAGTTATATAGTTATATACAGTAGTTAATGAGTGTTTCTGAGTCTCTTTCCATTCGGAGGTGATGTGTAAGTGATTATTTATGAGAAAGAGTGTGTGCAGGAAGTCTGCGTGTGTGTGTGTGTGTGTGTGTGTATGTGTGAGTGCTGCTCCGGGCAGAAAGGCAGGAGGTGCGTCAGAACTAATTCCCATACTGATCTCTGAGATAGAGATAAACCCAGTGCGGCCAGAGAAGGAATGTGTGTCTGTGTGTGTTCGGAGAAAAGAGGAACATGTGTCAGTATGTTGAGGCGAATGTACGTGTGTGATTCTGAGAAACAGAGAGAAAAATACCAGAACCTACAAGTGTGTGAGCGTGTGTGTGTAAGTGTGTGTGACAACAAATGGATTTCATGGTATTGACTTAAGTGAAATGACGCAGATGTGGTAAATTACTATGAAGACGTACTGACCTGAGGGAGTGAGACAGAAAAAGAGACATTTTAAAATGATGCTAATGTGAAGAAAGAAGCAAACAACTGAAATTAAGTAGATAACAGTCTCTTTCTTTCGTTCTTTACTTCTCCAACCAACTTCAAGCTCCAGATCTATATTGACTTGACCCCCTCAGCTCTCAGCATATTGACTTCAAACCTGCGCTGCCTACTAATGAGCACCATCGACTTTTCGCTGGCCCTGAATTACACAGACGCAACAGTGAGGAAGCAGCCAACTAAAGATCAGGATTATTGATCTTTAATTGGCCCAATATCACCCCAAACCCAATATGGAGAGGCCTGGGTTAATTACTAACAAGAGAATCCTAACTGGAATAATTAAACTGGAGTGTGCACTTAAACACAGACAGCTTGTTATAGCAGGAGCTCTGCTGTGATTACAAGTCCAAACAGTTAATCAATTTGTCACATGTTGCTCAAGTGTGTTTCATCTATTAGTTACACTGTTGGGATTAATGGGAGTGTGTTGCTATTCACACCTGCGTTATATTAAGAAATTATAAAGACAATTACAAAAAAAAGTTTGAATCGTGTGGTTAACTCACCGCTACCGTCATTTAAACGCGTTTGAAACAACAGTCACATATAACTTGTCTAAGATTATTTTCACACCTGTAGTTTCATTATAGATTCATAGATTCATTGCTGCCTTTTAATACTTAACTGTTTCATGTTCAACTGACCTTTGACGGACGAACAAAGAGCTGTACAGTGAGCTTGAGGTCATACGCACTGACAGGTAACTCATTAACTGGACGTTTTAGGCGACTGTCACCCTGCATCATCATCATCAGCAGCAGCCATACGTGGACTCATGTGGGGAAATTAAATTCTGATTGCCGACAGCGAGTCTTGCTGCACTTTACTGAACCTGATGCGTTTATCTTCTCTGGCAACTTGACCGCTTATGTCGTGAATGATGAGAGACAACTAGAAGCAGAAAAGAAGGACTTTACTTTTGTTGTGTGACTGTTAAGTTTCACTCATTTTCTAATGAGGAGCTGCCAAACTACATGAACGATCAGGGAAAACCCCAGCATTCACATGGTGTATACATTTTACCATGGTTACAAAATTATCTTATGTTATTATACAGATTGCCAGTTGCCATTTAATAAGTTTAGAATTTGAATTGATGCTAAAAATCCTTTGGTGTGATCTACTTTGCTTTCAAGTCCTTTGACTTTCAACTTTTTTCATCTTTTGACTCTTCCTGGGATCCAAAATGGCGCCTATTTTTTTGGTTCAATTTTATGCCTATATGCAAGACAATGATACAGCATCAGGTAACATTATCATCACACCAAAACAGACTTTTAGAGTTAGATAGACAAACATGATCAGCATTTTGATTTTGATTGTTGTTTAGCAAAGATTTCTCCATTAGACTTTGCCAGATATGTCAAACAAAATCAGAATACCAGCAGCCAACTTACAGTAAGAGACCATCTCTAAATGTTGTGTAACACATCTGTGTAAAAAGATGCCTTGAAAGGTTTTCCTTCACATAGTCCTCACTCAAAAATACAACACCCCTGTGACCTGCGCCGTCAAAGCAAAAGGCCTGTGCAGCACCTCATAAATACTTTTCATGATCCAACAGAGACAGTTAGATAACTCCCACACCTAGCATCCTCATCTGTCACAACATTACAAATTTATGAGTGAAAATAAAAATCTGTCTAAGAGACGTAAATTTGGTGAATCTGCTGCCGCCTCAGAGGCAGAAACAGCCCATCTTGGGATGGGAATTGCAAACTAGCTGAGGCTATAAACGCTGTGGTATGTGGCATAAGTTCATGCTATATACTTGTCCCTATAAAAATAAACATTAAATAAATATAAATATAATAAAAAAGTTTAGTTCATGGTTGTCAAATACCGCCACCATGAAGCACATTTAGAAACACGCTGTATAAAATATGTTTTATATAGTCGTGGCTGACATGCAAACGGCACAGATATGTAAACCTACTGAACATGTATCGGTGCCATATGACACAGACCTGTGGCAAAGAACTTATTAATTATTAATCAGGACTATTGATCTGCTTCAGCGGTTTATTGTTGATGATATGAAGTGAGAGCCAATTTGTGATGAAAGACACTGACTGGTTTCTAGAGTATCAAACATACTGTATGCAGTTGATTATGTACAGTGTATTGTACTCATTTGGTTTCCCCAAATAAGCACTGAAGAGAAGCCCATCTGTACCTGCTCTGACTAAATTATTCTAATGTATTTAAAAGAAGAAAGGAAAAAGACAGACATGATCACTTTGGTGCCAAAGAAGAAAGATCAAAAGTAACCGACCACAACTTGAATCACTTTTGCTTAAAATTAAAACCAAATTTTAAAATGTTAGTGAAGTTATGGCCTCAGACCTAAATATAAACATTCATTTTAACATTTTAATAATAATAAAACACCTTAAAATATGGTGAGCACTAAAGTATCTACGTGTAACAGGACCTTGAGGTCATTTCATTTTGGTAGGCTGAATGAAGTGGATATCGGGCTGCTATCAGCTGATTCACAAGACTGCACAGAAGCGTAACACAATACTCCGGTTCTCAAATCGCTGCTTTGGCTACCTGTGTGTAAAAGGAATCATTTAAAATACTATTACTTGTTTATGAAGCACAAAACGGTTTAGGGCCAAAATACATCTCTGATTCTCTTCTGTGTTACAGACCCTCCAGACCTATCGGGTCCTCTGGGACTGCTTTAGTTACTGTTCTGAGGGTTAAAACAAAACACAGTGAAGCAGCCTTTAGCCTTTAACACATATCTGAACAAACTTCCAGAAGAAGTGATGTCTGCTAACATTAACTTTTTAAAATCAAGGATAAACACTGTTCTCTTCATCATAGCTTTTTTTTATTAAACATGCTATTGATTCCTACACTGTGTTTCCATTTTGTTGTATTTTAATTCATTTTTCCCTCCCATACTCTTTTCAGTGCTGTCTCATGCCATATGTAAAGCTGTTTGCCTTATATATAAAGCTCTTTGAGACGTCTAGGTGTTTGAAAGGTGCTATAGAAATAAGCTTGTCTTGGCTTGCTTTGCCTTGCCAAAGTTTCCACAAGTCCCTGCAACATAAACAGACTGTATAAAATACTGTGGGCTGAAATAATCACTTCCATAAAAGCAGATCTTGGCAGTGGGAACACAAATATCCGTGTTGTGAATTGTAAAGACCTTCAGATAATATCAGCTACCTGAGGATAAAGTAGCTTGGTGTGACTTTGTTACCTTTCCTGTGTATTGCCCTTCAGAGGACCCTAATACAGCCTATGACTCGATTTCACCCACTGAAGCTGTGTGAGCATTGAACAATAACACTGTTCACGGTAGGGAACATTGGCCAATGTGTATTATTTTGGTTCTTTAACTACTGGTCATGACCTAAAATAGATCATAAGCCTGCACAGCAAGTGGATGCCCACAATAGGGGTAGGGAGAAGCAATATCTTGATTCAATAAGCCAGGATGTAAGGTGATATTAAATTTCTATCTCAGGTCCTGTGCACAGGGAGACTTGCCCTTTTTTCCCTTTTGCTCTACATTGCATAGAAAGAAATGCAGCTATTTAACCTGTTTACTCCTGTGTTTATTTCAATCTTACCTCTGCTGCTGGAAATATAAAAACACATCAACTCTTATTCTCCAATAGAGCTGAACTTGAGTAGAAGAAAAACAAATTGTATTTATTTCTAAATGTTCACTGAAACATGTTTTTCATGAGCAAAATTTCCTGACAGACAAATTCATGGTGTGGTCAGGGGGGTCTTTTGCACCTTTTTTTTTTTTTTAAGAAAGATTTTCCAGCAGACAGTATGAAAGTGGCCTAGTTACAGCTGACATTTACACTCACCGAACACTTTATTAGGTGCACTTTGCTAGTACCGTGTTGGACCCCCTTCTGCCTTCAGAACTGCTTTAATTTTTTGTGGCATAGGTTCAAAAAGGTGCTGGAAACATTCCTCAGAGATTTTGGTCCATATTGACATGATAGCATCACGCAATTGCTGCAGATTTGTCGGTTGCACATCCATGATGCGAATCTCCTGTTCCACCACATCCCAAAGGTGCTCTACTGGATTGAAATCCGGTGACTGTGGAGGCCGTTTGAGTACAGTGAACTCATTGTATGTTAAAGAAACCAGTTTGAGATGATTTTGTGACATTGCGTGTTATCCTGCTGGAAGTAGCCATTACAAAATGGGTACACTGTGGTCATAAAGGGACGGACATGGTCAGCAACAAAACTCTGGTAGGCTGCAGCATTTAAATGATGCTCAGTTGGTACTTAGGGGCTCAAAGTGTGCAAAGAAAATATTTCCAACACCATTACACCACCATCACCAACCTGAACTGTTGATACAAGGCAGGAGGGATGCATGCTTTCTAGAGATGGTTGTGCCTGAAAATCTGTGTAGATCATCAGTTTCTGGAATACTCAAACCAGCCCGTCTGGCACCAACAACCGTGCCACGTTCAAAGTCACTTAAATCACCTTTCTTCTCCATTCTGATGCTTGGTTTGAACTTCAGCAGATTGTCTTGACCACGTCTACATGCCTAAATGCACTGAGTTGCTGCCATGTGATTGGCTGATTAGATATTTGCGTTAACGAGCAGTTGAACTGGTGTACCTAATAAAGTGACTGGTGAGTGTATATGTAACTACTAAACAGTTGTTTATTTCATCTTGTGAAGGGCTCATTACATTGGTGGAATACGGTCTCAATCAAAAGTGTAAAATTCAAGTCTCCTTCAAAACTATCAAAGCGCGCACTGTAGAGTTTGTGCTAAATTAAAAATGCCTTTATTTCACCTGGCAATATGTTTTTTTATTACAGCTATATACTAAACAGTTGTTTTGTGTAGCTTCTTTACGACATGTGCCTGTTTTGGAACAGGATTTGGACTCCTAATCCCCAGCATACATAAAAATGTTTAAGTCTCAATACAATTTTGAACCAATAGCAGCACTTAGAGGTAATGTGCACATGTAAAATGTCGCTGAAAGCAACAGATTTAAGCCACAATGACTGTTCAGTTTGTTTGCAACATTTACTGTCAAGTGTGGATACCTTTATTATCAATGTTTTGACTCAAACTATCAGTTGAGACCTTAAAATAGGTGGTGGGTCTGTTACTTATGATGTTTCCCGCAGCACCAGCAGGACTAGTTTTTATTGGACCTGAAGCTAAAGGTGAGAATGAATTTGAATCTTGGGTTGATAAAAGTTTAAAAACAGAAGATGGGTAACTCATAAATAGCATATGAGAAAGTCTATATAGGCAAAGACAGATCAGCTGGAAGGCAGGTAGACATTCAGAGAGAGGTGAAACACGAATAAACCAAAGAAAGAGACGGAGAAAGAGCAGAGAGTGAGTAAGAAGGGAGATACAAGTCGCAGGTAGAGAAAAGAATAAACACAAGGGGAAATGAATGCCATGGCAGTTATCCAAATTACAAGACATAAAAAAGGGAGTGAATGATATAGAGATGGAAGGAGGAGGGATACAGGGACAGAGGAAAGGGCTGACGGATGGAGGGAGGGAGGAGGGGGGGAGGAAGAGAGGACTTGAAGGAAGGAACAAAAAAAGAAGAGAAGGAAGGAGAGAGGAGAAAGTGGGTCAGACAGGGAGACAGACAGGGGAGGCTGCTGCAGCTGGATTCGGCAGACTGAAGCTTTGTGAAACCCTCCCTGATGTGCAGCGCTCGCAGCCGTCACACTCACACACACACGCGTGCACGCACATACACACTCCAAAGTCTATCACTTCCACACATCCACACGCACAAACTACATGATTTATTAGCTCCCGCTAGTCAGTCACAGACACTGTAGCCACGCCCATCCGGGATCCATGGCAACATCGTTCTCCAGTCAGAGCTCAGATGCTCAGTTTTTGGCTGCGTTTAAATGAGTGCGTGCGTTTTTTCCTCACATGTATTCGTGCATTCACGGTTCTCTTACTCTGTGTGTTTTTTCCATAGAACTTTCTTTATCTGAGTTTGTGTAAAACAGCTTTTCACAGCTTTTTCTTTACGTATCCGTAGTGTTTAGACACATACTGTAGATTGTATGCACACACTGTCATGCCTGCTAGGGGAGTATAGGGAGGGTGTCTGGAGCTGTGCCAAAGCAATAAACTCTAAATAAACCTTGTGACACCAACACTCTGCTCCTCTCATTCCTCTACAATCACATACTCCCCTTTTCTTTTCCATACGCATTCCCTTTCTCTCTCTTTCCTCTTCTTTTCATCTATACCCATCCTCTCTTTGCTCTCCTGCCTCATCCTCCTCCCTCCCTACTTGCACTCCCCTTTATCCAGCTCACCTCCTTTTCATCCTCTCCTTTTACCCTTTTTCAGCCTTCTTCTTACTCCTGTCTTTCATTCCCCTCCCTCCTCCCTTTTCTACAGATTCCTCCTGCACTCTGTCCACGCAGAGATAAAGGGGGGGGGGGGGGGGGGGGGGGGGGGGGGGGGGGGGGGCACATGAAGAGGCAGGAAAATAGAGAAAGCAACAGACAGGCAGACAATACACACACACCCACACTCATACACAGAGTTTAATTAAACTGAAAGGAAACCATGTACACACCACACCATGTCTAATAGCAAATATTTAAAGATCAAATCCTGGTTATGAAAACCTTATTACTCCAAAGCCCTCGTCTCCATTGGATTGAGGTTTTATTGGACAAACTGTTTCATGTCAGCAAACAAAACAGGATTTGGGGAGGGATTAAATTGCCTCCAAAATCTCACTTGACAATGTATCCAGACAGCATGGATCGGCTGTCTTGCATGCGGCATGCATAAGCCCTGACAGGATTAAAGAAGAGACTGGTCTGAGCTTTTGGAAATTTCTAGTCCTTCCTGCCACAGCTCCTTAAGGAATCCCCTGTTCTGTTCAACATAAATACAGTCTTCTACCGGTGGCCAACAGCACTGTCCTCACAATTACTACGTTCACCACTAAATAATGTTTATCTGCGCACAAACAAATGAGACCATGACTACATTTTGTATTGGAAGTCATCAGGTCGGAATTGACCCGAAATCTGCTTTGTGGCACAAGGTAGGAACTGTTTTTATGCTTTATGTACCACACTGATTTGCAAATGTTTTACTTATTGTATCCCCCAAATGGATGGGATGACGATTTCATGTTGTTTTTATTGCCCATAAGTATAACTTTATTATCTATATTGTTTCTTCTTATTGTTTTTATTGTTTCATTGTATGGAGTGTGGATCTAAAGTGAAAACAAAGGATCCAAAATGCACTGCATTGTTTCATGGAACACACATTTGCTGTAATTAGGTATTATTATACTGTATTACCAAGATACTGTGATTTAATTATCAAATTTTGATTGATTAATGAAGGAATTCAGAGATGCTTTATTTCTTCAAAGGGAGGGAAGACAAGCAGCAACAGCCTCTTTGGAATGGAAATCAACAGAGTTCATAGGAAATGCATCTTAACTCTGAGAATTACAAAATGCTTCACTTTGTACAAAGGATGCAAAAGATCTAACAGAGAGAACAATATACTTAAAATATGTACAAGCGTAAAAAGATCTTAGCACATTTCCGCTTGAAGTTAAGAAGTTATGTGTTACAGTCAAGGCATCATTATAAATTACAAACTGTTCCCAGTGAATTCAACACAATGGGTCGTGACTAGTAGGTATTGGAATTCGTACTGGGAGAGAAACAGCTGGATCGGTGGATCTTTATTTTGTACCATTCTAAAATCCCATGAAATTGGCTCTCGAACTTCCTGGAAAACAGTGCTTCTTCACCTCATGTTGCACTAGTAGGTGTAACCAAAGGGTAAGGCCAAAAATGGCCAAAAATATCACAATATTCTTCAAACTTTCCTTAAATATCACTGTTAGAGGATTTTATTAAACCTAGTAACACACACACGCGCGCAAACAACCGTGCATTTAAACTTTGTTGGAATCTAAAAAAGCATTATGTAATGTCTGTGTCTCTTAATTTTAGGCATCTGTTCATGTTTTCACACATGCATTTTTTGGGGGTGTTAATGATCACAATCATTTTGAGCAGAGACTTTCAGCTTGTCCTATCAATGAAAAAGCCCTATCAACTATAACTGATAAACCACTGGTTTACAGATGAGACTAATCCTTCACAATGCTTCATCTTGTCCCAACAACCAGTTTCAACAGGAACTGCATCACATTAGTAATGATACGATGTCAGTGGGTCTTTAAATGTTGGTCCAATGTTTTGTTATTTAGGAGGGTTTTTTTGGAAAGTTGCAACACCAGCAACTATGGGACAGCAACAATAGACAGAGGAAGCTACTACATATCTAAATAGTGGAAAATGAACAATACAGGGTGATGAGATTTGAACAACAGGTAATACTGGATACAGCACTAACGATCAGATATGGTGGAGGTGCTACCTCCAGAGAAGTTTCACACTATTTGACAGGTAGGGTAGAGAGGTTCTCCTCCACCCACCTCTTCTCAGGAGGGGAAGTCAGGAAGGAAGTTATTCAGACTCAAATAACACCCAGCAGCAGGAGAAGGGCTTCACACAGCGAGGAGTAAAGCCTAATTGGCTATGTTTTATTGCCCGGCCAGTCAGGGGTAAGTGGAGGTCTGAGAAATGTGTTTGCAGATGCTACAGGGGGCTCAGCAGGGAAGCTTTATTCCATAATGGCTGGGACAAAATTATAGCACGCAGGAGCATTGGCAAAATTGTGTTCTGAGCTTTACAGTGAAACTCAGTTAGGGAAGTGATGGATTTTTTGGCACTGACAGGGTGTGCCCAGCTGACTGTAATCTTTGTAACCTCCCAATTAGTTTCAATTTATTGTACTCCGGATTTACAGACTGAGGACAAGCCTCCCTGCTGAAAGAGATTAGGGTAGATACTGTACTGTATGCTGGCAGATAAGTTTGGTCTGCTCCGATCTTAAAAGCAAGTTAAACAGGTGATCATATTAAAAAACTAACCAGTCTGCTCACATCAGTGCTGACATTTACCACCTGTTTCAGCATCAGACCATCGCTGCCCACCTAAAACCAGATTAAAAGCCTCATTAACAAACCTAAAGTTGCAAGTTCAAACTACTAGAAACCATAACCTTTGTCAGTGAAATTTTACTGGTCGACCAAGTAACACAAATGTACTTTATCATTTCACATTTTTGTGAAATGATAAAGTTACTGAGCATTGACACATCTAGAAAAGATCTAGTCATGCAAACCTCATTATGGCTGATGGCTGATTTCTTTAAGATACATCTCACTGTCTTACAGCACCACAGAACCCAAATTTTGCACCCCCACCTCTCTCTTAATATTAAGCTATGAACAAACAAGCATGTCACATGACTCTCATCGCATTTTTCTAAGTTGCGGTTAACCATCTTAGATCCTGTTTTTCTATGATTGGTAATATCATACCTTAGGGGTTTGCCAGACAGGATGATGATACAGCAAACACAAAGAGACAAAAAATTGCCAATCAGAGAACTGACAATAACAGGTAGGAAAAGTCTGTAAGTTATATCAATAGTTTTGTGCTGCAGTTTGTTTGAGATATTTTTTCCTGTGCCTGGTTTTTCTTCTTTTTTTTTTTTCTTCTTTTGACTCACTGAAAGCCACTGCAAGACTGTTAGAAGGTTCATATCATACCTTTCCATCTACATTACGAAAATGAGACCATAAATGTGCAAGACAACACGCAAAACTAGGTCACTGGAAACCACGTCTTACTTTATGCTTCTGTACTGACTGAACAAACACTAGTGAAACTAAGAAACTGGTTTGTTGCAAACTGTGGGATTCTAAGCTGTCATCCTGAGCTAACTGCAATGGCACCTGCTCTAAAAAAAAAAACACTCTGAACAGAAATACTGTGAACCATCTTATAAATGCCTGCCTTAATGCGCTTCATATCCCAGCAAATAAACACCTGTCTCCAATAAATGCCTGGTCAAGAGACTGTTTGCATTACAGGTCATAAAACCGCTCCCAAAACCACTAAAATGTGCCTGAGGCTGTCATCATAACATCATTGAAGTATGTTGCCAATGCAATTTAGGTCTCTAATATTTAAACTGGACACGGTATGCAGTTAACTCTAAAATTAAATAAATTTGTGCCTGTTATTGAGAAATGTTTGTTTATAACATCTTGGTTTTGATGTATGAAAAATGTTAGTCTGTCTTTGGTTATGAGATCTAAAGTGGTTATCTGCGGCTAATTCCATGGCTGAAACAATTAGAAATTTGACTAAAAAATAAAATAAAAACAGCCAAAGGGAAAAAGATTCTATGTTCAAATCTAAAAAAAAAAATCTGTTCCTTGCCTGTATAATACTGCCTGTCCTTACTGGAAGTGTTGCTTTTACAACAAGCTGTGTAGGCAGTGGTTTCTTTGTATACCATGTAGGAGACAAAAACCACACACACACACACACACACACACACACACACGCACACACTAAGTATGTAAATCAATAAGGCTGATTGCTCCCAACTGGCTGCCTGCTGAGCTGATCTACACTAAGCAGTAGCATCGAAACTTCTGCAAAATTTAGAACCCTAACCCTTTGAGAGGATACATCTTCCCAGTATTTGTTTGTGGTGCTAAACCAAAGTCATATAGTTCCAACGTTGAATACCCAAAGGTAAAAAGGTAGCACACACACAGATCTTCAGGACAAAGTTGACTAATCCCAATTTAACCAATCTACTCTGACTATGTCAACAAATATGCTAACGTCTGCTAACTTTCGCTTCTGTTTCTCTGCTGTCTGCGTAGTTAACAATACATTGGGACCTGAAGATGAAAGCTTGTAATATACCCTTGTAATCGTGAATTAAGTTGCACTTATTGCATAATGAATTGCCACTGTATAGGCAAGAGAATGCAAGAAGCAGAAATGTTTGCACAGCCTGCAAGCCTGATTGAGATGGACTGTGTGCTTGTATGCAGTCAATTAATAAATATTCATCCTTTCAGCTGTTTCCAGCAAAATATCCAAAGACTCAGGTCAACTGGGGACAAGATTTGTTGATGCTGTGAGAAATCTATTAGCTTCTTTCTTATTATGAGTCAAGTAACCGCTCTTCAGGAAATTTATGGGACCTTTTTTTGTCTTATGTCCTGCTGTTGTAATGAAAGAATTTAAGAGTACTTGAGCCATTGAATGTTCTGTTGAATGAGTAATTGAGGACCTAAAAACAGTACAGCAAGGTCTACTCTCTGGTGACTAATGATTATGATATTTTGCACATTTCACTGCAGTCCAGCAGGTAACATTACTGCCATGCTTATTATAAACTTTAAGCCTGACTGGTGAGGCAGTGGCAGCCTAACTCTAAGTAAGGTTGTGACAGAAATGCATGTACAATCTCTGAAGTGGCAGGATAACTCTGGGTGGGCAAGTGAAAGACCAGGACTTGCCCCACCCTCAGTACAATTGCGGAGGTGCCCTTGGGCAAGGCACTTAAGTCTGAACTGCTCCAGTGAAGCTGCTCAACAGATTAGACTGTGGTTGTACTCACAATCATCCATGTGTGAATGTGTGTAACTGTGTGAGTGTGGAGCAGGGAGTTCCTGCAAAAAGCATTCATGCTCACTAAACCTTCCTCTTATAAAATAAAATAAAAAGTCAAAGAGAAGTAGCTGACAGATGAACAAATGTATCAGCAGAGAGGTATTAAGTTTCTTGATTGCCAACATTACAAAGAGCCAATATGCCAATATTCATACAGCAAATACGGTACAAAAAGCATCAATACAGCTTACAGTTTTCATGCTCAAGTCAGATTAGAACCTCAAGTCCAAAAGTGAGTCCTATTTCCCCAAAGGCTCCATGCCGACACACTCACACAAACCTCATACAGTAGCTTTAATCTTACATATACAGGATTTTAAAGAGAGTTCTACAAAGCGCTATTTAAGTTGACTGCATTGACAGGTTTTCAGAGGATGTTATTAAATTGGACCTTAGAGGGCGGCTCTTGCCGTTGAGCCCTGTGAAGTGAGTTTTTACAGTTCAGCTACAGCAGTATGTTGGCTGGTACCGTCTGAGGGACCCTACTGTAAAATATTAAAGGCCCAGGTCAACTGGGGGGCCCTCATATCGCTCTCATTACTTATTAATGTACCCCAATCCATGTGTAACACAGCTAGCGAGCCTGTCGGAGTGTGTGAGTGTGTTGTGAGAGACGGAGCGGAGATGGTTGACATGAGGAAACAGTCACCGCCACACATAAGTACACTCGTGCTCATGCACGCACGCAAGCAGAAATAGACTTGTATGGTAACCTTAACTGTACACAAGCATGAACGCACACACAGAGGATGGTGCAGCAGTTACATACAGTAGTAATATACTTAATATAGACTATCTTTTTTACAGTTACTTAAGTGTGTGCCAATGTGTGCATTTAATTTCATGCATGTACATATTTATAAGCATGTGTGTTTTTGCATGCATCATTGTGACACAGTATCTGTGTCAAGCATGTGTATGAACAGGGATGTGCACTTGCAGGCATTTATTTCTACATGTGTGAGGGCACATATGCTCAGTGCCAGATGGTGTGTGTGTGTGTGTGTATGTGTTTGTGTGTGTGCTGCCATAGTACTCCTATTGTCTTATCAAAGTGATGTGAATTTAAGTTTTAACTTCCAGTGAATTATTTATCTCTGCAGTGGCCTTGGCACCTGCACTGGCCAAGGGTCTGAAAACATATACCATACACACACCTCACATGTATGTATGCACACGCACGCACACACACAGTGCAACAACACACTGCCGCGCAGAATTATACAGCCGAAGCAGCTATAAATATTTATACCTCCTGCCTCATATTTATTTCATCCAACAGAGCTCATATCAGAGGGGCAGCGGGATGGTGAGGATATCAGAGAGAGAGAGAGGGAGAGAGGAGGAGGTGATGGAGAGAGAAAAAAAATATAGAGATGGAGGAGGAACAAAAAGAAAAAAAGTGAGACAGCAGGTGGATATCTAAGTTTTACAAATGAAAATAAAGAAGCAGGTGAAAAAAGAGAAGGTGCTAAAACAGAAGAGGTGAGGAACAAAACAAAAATAAAAATGGGACATAATGAAAGCAGGAAAATAATAACTAAAAGTTCTGTATGAGTTGATAAATAAAGAAAGGGAAGCAGGTAGACAGAGGGAAGACTCAGGATAAAGACGCTAACCAAAAAAAAAGTTTAGAGATGATATGATAGACGTTACAGGCGGAGTAGTAGGAGGTGAGTGGAGAGTTGAAGTCACTCTGGAGTGTCATTGTTAACACTATCGAGCAGTCTAAATCGCACCCATTGAGGTGCACAATTGAAGGTGGCCTTCCACGTCACTTAGCTGGGATAAAAGGCTGTACAGCCTGGCCTTTCACTCTGGCTGGAAAAGACTGGCCGCTGGGTTACAGCAGCCAGGTGGGAAATGTCAGGAAAATATCACTCTGACTCTAAAAATAAAGGCAGAAAAGTAAACGAAGACCGTCAGCAGATGTTTTGTTTCCCAAGAGTTGAGAAAAAGTTTCATGTTGAAACTCATGCTGACAGCTTTATGCGTCTCCTCCGCAATCTGATCAATGTCTGTATCATGCTTTCTATCTTTCCCTCCGGCTGGAAAACTGCTCAAATCCCTCCCATTTCTAAATCTGAGGATCCGACTCTTGTTTCAAACTACAGGCCAATATCCATTCTTCCAGTAATATCAGAATTATTGGAATAAATTCTCTCTAACCAATTAAACAACCATCGTGAAAGTGATAACCTCTTCAGTGACTTCCAGTATGGTTTCTGCTCTATCCGATCAACCATGTCTGCATTATTATTATTAACTGAACAAATATGTACTTCACTCAAAAAACGTTGCGTCACTGGAGTTTTATCAATTTTAAATAGTTTTTTGTAAAGCCTTTGATACAGTGAATCATCAGATTCTGCTGAACAAACTCAGTTCATTTCAGCTTTCCTCTTCTGTGGTAATGATGCTCTCCTCATATCTATCTAACAGGTCCTAAGTGGTTAAAATCAGTTATGTAACATCTCCCCCTATAACTTGTAATATGGGAGTTCCACAAGGCAGCATTTTGGGTCCTTTACTCTTTCTTATGTATATCTATGATTTCCCAATGTGTATCATTACTCCAATAGTCTACTATATGCCGATGACACTGTCATTTATCTTTCTGATTCAAATCCTGATGTCATAAACTCAAAACTCTCTTCTGATCTTCACTATTTACATGACTAGTGGAAATCTAATTATTTAACTATCAATGTCAAGAAAACAGAATGTATGTATTTTCATTTCTCTAAGAAATCTATATCTATGTCTGACCCCGTTCATTTTGCAACTCAAACACTAACCATCACAGAAACCAACAGATATCTTAGGAGTATTCCTCAACATTTCACAAAACCACATTCATAATAATGAAGTTCAATAGGAAATTGTTTGTTTATAACAATATCATATCTATGTCTGACCCCGTTCATTTTGCAACTCAAACACTAACCATCACAGAAACCAACAGATATCTTAGGAGTATTCCTCAACATTTCACAAAACCACATTCATAATAATGAAGTTCAATAGGAAATTGTTTGTTTATAACAATATCAGACTATATTTCACCCGTATTGTCTCAGACACATAACTACATGCAATCATTCTTTAAACAATATCCTACTGTCTGCCAATTTGGTCCCGCACCACAAAGGAAACTATTGAACCAATAGCAAGATTATACAATAGAGCTTATAAGATTCATGGCAACCTTCCCCCTTGGACTCAGCACTGCACTGCACTTACACACTCTAATGCCTTGACTTTTCAGAACTACACGAATAATCTAGCCATTAAATTTTACTTTCAGATCCAGAATAATAACTCCCCTCCAACACTTACTGCTCTACTTCCAAGTTACAACACTAGACAGAAACGCATCACTAGATCAATTTCACATGCACTTATTCCAGTACGGCTTACAAAAACAACTTTGGTGGGAGATTATTTTTTCACACATACACTAAAATCTGGAATGAGATCTCATATTAGATTAGAATAATAACCTCTATTACACACTTCATAAAGGCATATAAACACTATCTGATGGAAGGACACACTTGCAACCACTGATCCAACTCACAGACACCATCTTACTCACTCCGCCTAAGTCCTCTCCTCTGTAGTGTCTGTGCAGCTGCTTATATTTTGTTGTTTTTTTTTGTTTCTGTTTTTATTTTGTGTTTCTGTCTGTAATGTGCTGCAGAAGAGGAACCTGCTGTGAACCAGTTTTAACTGAGTCAGGCCACATTTTAACATCTGTAATGTTACTTTTAATCTTTTTTAATCTTTTAATCTTTTCCTGTATAATAATAAATGAAAAATGGAATGAAATGTTGCATGTGGCTCTTTAATTACAAAACGAATTGTTACATTATGGCAACACAAATACAAATCTTGTGAATATAAAAACTTGAAACAAAAACATGATTCAACTGAACACGTGAATCTTTTTGGATTTTCCTCATGTCTTGTCCTAACATGTCAGTATGTTTTGTGATTCTTAACTTGTAAATCTAGTTCTTAACAATGTACACTCATTGAAGTTGGCATAATTAAGAGTTTCTGATCTCTCCTCGTGCCCTGGAAGGCAGCTCAGTGACCTTGTGGCAGAGCATTAGCAAAGGCCAGAGCCAAAGGAGTGGCTCTCTCTAAGCTTCGAAGCCTTAGGGCTATGTTACACAGTCAAGCTTAGCATGCAGAATTTTAAACAGCAGTGGATCTCAACAGGCGGTTTCTAGCAGAGTGAATGCAGCTTGAGGGTACCTGAAGGTGTAAAGCCTGTTCTCGCCTTCAGCTCATACAGATTGATGTAGCCAGATTCCTAAGCAGGTCCTGAGAGAGCAAAAGAGTATCTTCTCATTTACAGTGGATTTTAGAATGACTTTAACTTATTATTTTTAACCTTTTAAAGCACCATAGATTGACA
This sequence comes from Thunnus maccoyii, assembly GCF_910596095.1. Classification (NCBI taxonomy): domain Eukaryota; kingdom Metazoa; phylum Chordata; class Actinopteri; order Scombriformes; family Scombridae; genus Thunnus; species Thunnus maccoyii. The sequence continues at coordinate 10,846,996 of NC_056545.1, forward strand.
TCTGCTTATATTTGTGAGCTTTTACACCCATAGATATCCAATGTTCGAAATATAGTTTCTTTTAAATCTAATATTCAGGGTGCTTTTTCATAATAGCTGCAGTACCTGGCCCTATACAGTATGCAAAGAAATAAAAATCTTTATACCTAATACTTAGGTTTAACGGTCTCATGTAGCTTTATAACACAAATATTGGCTCACGACAGAAGTTTCAGTGCTCATTACAAAGCAGTAAAAAGTGAAATGCATTTATAGCATCACAAAACAAACTTTGGACAAGGGGGCTTGAAATTTAAACTGAAAAATGAAATGTGAGATGCATAATGGGTGGGCATGTTTCATGATCAGAGAACCCTTTAGTCCCATTCAAAATCCAACATATCTTCAATTTGTGGCTTAACATTTAAAAACTTTCATTTCTATAGCAGTGAAATGTTACCAAGAGCTATGTAGAAAGAATTTCAACATCAGCACCAAAAAAGTCCAGGTTTTCAGTTCCAAAACAATACTTAAACCTAGAAATTACATTTAAAAAGTGAAGTTGTGATCTAGCTATTAAAAATGAATCAGGGTGCAATATTTCCTGACCTGGGTGGGTGAGGAAGCTTTCAACAAATGGTCAAATGTGAATGAGTGTGGAAAGCAACACCCACAATCTTTTAAAAACACAAAGCAGTCCTGATGTTTTTACCAATTAGTTTGATTTATGACGTCACAATATCAAATGTACTGTCAAATCCTCTCCCTACAGTCTGAATGTGCTAAGACAAAGCAACTGACGTGTCTTTTTCGATCATTCCTCAAAAACTATACGTCCATACCCCATCGATCAAAGTTTTTTGATGTCTAGAAGTCTCTCTGGAGAATCCATCAGCATGCACGCACGAACATAGGCCAAAATCTTGCAGCAGAGAGCTCATAAACTACAGAAAGAACCAGACTACTTCCCTTGTGAGTCCACTGGTCACTTTGGGAGCAGGCCAACCATGATTTCCAGGTCCTTCCTAAATCTACCAACGAGACCTGCTTGGCTGGTTAAACACTTAAAAGTAGCTGATGAATGTTGAGATATAACAGTAACCATTGCTGGTGGACAGAAAAGACCCTTGTCTTGGATCACTCTTTGTACCTTGAAGCATCTTGGAAACAGAGAGCAGCCTAAGAAGAAAAAGAAGAAGGGATTGTGTGTAGTGACCCAGTATTAGGTTTGGAGCAGAGCTGTGTGTGGGGAGCCAGGTTGACACTGATCCAACAGGGTGGGTCTGTCTGCTGCATGACTCGGCCCGTCTGGCCCGCAGCTAGAACCCCCCCCTGCAGCTATGTGTGTTTAAGTGTGTAGGTGTAAGAGTGTGTGTATGCAAGCGATGCATGTGTGCATGTCTCTGACGGTGTATGTGTGGGTGATGAATGAGTTTGTATGTGTGCAGTGTGCATGAATGAAGCATGTAGTGAAGCATGTAAGTCGACATTAGCGTGTGTGTATGTATATACATATATGTGTATGTGTCTGTGTGTGTGTGTGAGCAAGAGAGACAGAAGGATCTTATAACCAAGCAGGCAGAGCACCAGAGTCAGTGCGTCGCTCTTTCCGTGTCTCTGTCCTCTCCCTGACCCTACCTTTCATTGCATAACAGTTGAGACAGTTTCATGCTAAATGAGCGACTGGGTGGGTGTGCAATGTTCAGTAGTGAAGGGGCAGTTGGAAGGATGTCAGGAGGGTGCGGGTGGTTACATCTAAAACAATCAGATGAATGTAATGGTAAGAAATGAACTGAAAAAGAAGGAGAGTCAAATTACATATCGCTCAACACCTGCAACTCTCTCCTCCTCTGTCTTTCTTTGTTGTCTGTTCTTTTTTCTTCAACTCATACTGAACTGGGTGTGCTGACTATGAAAAGAAGCTCCAGCTAGAAGGAAAGGTCATGCAGTACACTATACAAACAAACATGCAGGCAATCACATCTGAGATGCACAGCTGCATTTTACTGTAGACAAGGTGCTTTCCCAAACAATGTTTGGGGTCATTTTCGCAATTCTGCTTCACATTTGCAAGTGAACAGAGCCTCTTGCTTTTTGAACTTATATCCATATCTTTTAACTTTGTTATATTAAAGGGGCACTAAACTGACTAAACATATCAAAATCAGTTTACTTGTCATACAGAGTACCACTCAGCTCGAGAAAACAGTTGTATTATGTCTTCTGTGACTCATCTCTTTGTCAAGTCTGAAAAAGTAATCCTGATTGTGTCATATCAGAGTCATCTCAGCTTGGGCTCAGTGACTATACATTTATAAAAGAAACCTGATAAACTGGGGGTGTAGAGTTTGAAGGACATGAGTGTTTACCTGGTGAGAATGCTATGATGCTGCATTAAGGGAAGTGTAGGATCCAGTGTTTCTGTACTTTGACCTGGATTAGGGAATAAACTGAATATATCAGCCTCTACTGCTTTGATTTAGACCAAATCAAATAATTTAATCATTTTGAGTCCCTTAACTTCATAGATCAGTTGGGTTCAGTGGAGTTCTTTTTAAGATGAAGGTGGACTGTACACAACGGTCAACCAACTGAATTTGAACTTTTAAAGACCAGACAGAAGTTTTAAGATCCTGAGATTATGTTAAGGAACTATGAGATCAAGAAGGCATTGTTAAGTTTTTATGACAAGTTTAACATTAGCGATGGGGCTTGGTAGCCATTTCATTTCAGCACAAACTATAATTCTGCTTTATTATTTTGGTTAAATGTCATCAGCCTTGTAAATGTTCTCAAGATTTGCCATTTTGCACTTTTTTAAATTCCGTTTTCATCAAACAAAAATCAAATATGAAAAAAAATAAGTTTTTCATATTTTTCAAAGTTATTTCTTGATATGAAAAGATTTTAGTAGGACTTAAGAATCTGCACATGTTGAAGTTTTTATAAACTGATTCATGACATGAAACTGAGAAAAAGCTTTTATTGTAAGCCAGCATTTCAGAGGGTTAATGAAAACTACAAGTTTACCAGTAGTAGAGTGAAGGGTCAGAGCCATAAAAAACTGACAATTGACAATAAATAACCCTGGGTTGGATGATAGTATAGAAAAGAGATGACTTAAGTAAAGAAATAAAAGTCAGGAAAAGAATCCAAGGCTTTTTTGTGGTTCCTTCCAACTACAATCTTCTGTTAAAAATGAAATAGCAGAAATTGGAGAAGTTGGAAGATTTATTTGGTGGGTTGTGTGGATCTCCCACTTGGCATTTATGAATTGTGGATGTGAGTCAACACAGGCCGCAAAAACTGTAGCACATCCATAGATGTTGGCAGTCTGAGATAATAAAGATACAAGAAATACTTCTCATGAAAGGCAAACCTCATCTGCCAAGTAAGTTTTTCGTCTTTAGCTTCTTCTGATGTGAAAAGTTCTTCTCTTTAACCTTTCCCTGCCCAGATCCTTGCAAACTCCCGGTCACATGTTTGTGTATACTTATATTTTCCCCTCATTCTTTACTTTGCCTTCGAACTTCCTCTCTACTCTGTTCAAACAGAATGGAGCACTGAGGGGGGTTTGTGGAAAGAAAACAAACTGTGAAACTGTAACCTGTAGCCAAGGAAAACTAGCTGATGGGTTTCCACCCCCCTTCGCCTCAGCACAGAGTGTACCAACAGAGCTTACCTGACAGATATCAGTCTTCAACCACCCTGCTGCTTCCAAACATGCAGCTAAAGGCCAGAGGTGCTGCCCTCTGTCCTGGTTTGGCTCTCTACATGACTGCTGAAAAACATCCCTCTAAATACCTACCTTCTCCCTCTCAGGTCTCGTCTTTCTCTTTCTTTGACTCCCTGTCCCTTCTTATGTCATACCATTTCCCTTCTCTTACCCTCCTGCACTCCCTGCTTGTGTGTGCTCAGTAGTTGAAAGATATATTAAACATATGCTATCTACTCAAAATCAGAACTTTCCCTTACTCTCCCTTTCCTTAAGTGGACTGTTTCATAAGTGTTCTGTTCTGCTCCGAGGGCCTCCTGGGTGTGGGACTGCTGACCTGCTGGACCGAGTGTGCTGCCAAGTTTTTACCGTGAGAGAGCGAGGGAGAGTAGAGGGCAGGGCACAGAACGGCACTGTGCCATCAGACACTTTGCCAGCCTTGGCCGGAGAACTGATGTACTGACGGGAGCGAAAAGACTAACTGCAATTGTTCGCCTCAAGTAGTTATAGATGTGAAAACATACAAGAGGAAATGAGCAAGGAAAAGGGATTCTTTCACACCTGCTTTCCCTCCGTCAGCCCCAGCTCTGCCCTGTCTCCTGTCCCAGGCTGAGCCCTGGCATTTTCCCCTGATTCATCCACCTCCTCCCCAGGCTCTCGTCCCTCTTCTCCAGTCTTTAGCCCTTTCCTTAGACTTTAAAGCCCTGTCCTGCTCCTTTCGCTCTGTGCTTCCAGAGCACTGAGCCTCCACCCTGCAGCCCTCCTCTTCTCTGGCACTGACCCATTTTCACCCAGCTCCAGCTCTCTCCCCGTTCTCCCAGAATACTATGAATTTTACTGGCGGTTTTATTCTCTGTAGAGGATCCAGTGAGGAGTAAATGTCTGCAAGTGAACTTGATGAGGCAGCAATCCAAAATGCATCAGTTATAAATTTCAGTGTCTTGATATGTCAGTGTGTTGGTGTAAGGTAAAGTTTAAATGTTATTGTAGCAGTTAATTTTTATTATACTCTATCAATGTTTAAAGTCAGAGTAAAGCATTGATTGCCACATGATAGTTTTTGATCCTCAGTGCTGCAGACACATTTAAGTACTGACGGGTGACACATAACGATACTAACCACAGTTTCACTTTTTCACTTTTCACTTTCTATCACCTCTCTTGTGTTTTGTACTGTTTTGATATAAACAACCCCTAATGTTATGTTAAAGGAAGAGTTTTGCATTATGGGAAATATGCTTGCAGAGATCATTGGTTCAGCATGGAGCCAGAATGGGGTATTTTAGCTTAGGCGTCTAATATACAAAACTATTCATTTTTACACTCTTTTACACATGAATTACCTGTAAAATTTTGAATTTCACAATATATTTTCTGGCTCACCTCTTACAAATGAAGGTCTACTTGCTACATATTTAAATAGATGATTTAATATTTTTACCAGCAGGTACAGTAGAGCCAGGTAAGTCTGCCCCAACATGAACTATGGTTCCTGACATGAGGTCACTCCCAGCTGGTGCAGGGATTTGCACTGATGACTTTCTCAATGCAAGCAGCCTCTAACTTGGTCCAGAACCATCACTGTGATCTTGCCGCACCTCCACTACACATTTAGCCTGATCCAAAAAACACCACTCAAGCCAAAAAAAGAAAGAAGCAATATTTAGCAGCTAACTTACACTACCCAATCAGAGTGCCACACATTGCTAAGACATGTTGCATGCTGATTGGATGAGTGATGTGGGGGAAAGGGGAGGAGGAGGGGAGGGGGGTTTGGGGCGGCACTCAGGAGAGGAGTACAGAAATGGAGAAAGCTCACCAGTGCATTAGGGACAGCACGGTGCAATTCGTTCCATTGGCAGCACTTCAAAGAGGAAGAGGAGGGGGATAATCCACCCCAACATTAGCCCCCAGAATCTTCCACACCACCAACATGCACACACACATACACACACTTATTCACAAAAGCAGCAGGCTGGAGGGTTTGGTCGTGGGGTCTGATTGGGTTGGGGTCTAGGGATGACGGGATGGAAGGATGGAGGGGATTTTTCAATTTACCAGCAAATCAGAGATGATTGGAATACTCTCTCGTGCACAGATACACACACTTGCCCCGATACACACACAAACACAATGCTATACACACAATCCATCTCCACGGAAAAGACCTCACGCCTGAGAGGGAAAAAAAACAAACAAAAAACAGGCAGAACGTTTGCCCAAAAACGCTGAATAGAGGCCAAATACAGGAATATGGTTTTTAAATATGGGTCAGCGACGAGTGATAAGGCTCTGTATTTTTTACAGGTGGTAAATCTGTTATCTGTGTGAGAGAGAGAGAGTAGCAGAGATCAGGGGAAAGAAAAGGGAAGGTTAAAGAGGGGGGGAGTGCAGGGGGAAGGAAAGTGAAGGAGACAGATGGAGAGAAAAACAGCTTGTATATCAACAGCCACTAGCATCAGTAGCAGAGAGCTGTCAGCACTCACTCTGCCAATACGTGACCAGTTGATGATCAATCCTCCTCAGGGGCAACCTGCCAGCAGCAAACAATCAATCCTCCTTTCTCTGACAGACCTTCGAGCGATGTTAAAGAGGAACGCCGCTCAATTAGGAGCAGCCTGAGATTGGACAACATGTTGTCATCTCCTCAGTTCAAATCACGTCTGAACATGGTAAACATGTGGTCACCCACTGATGACACAGTCTTCCCCGAGGAATCATCAGTAACAACTGTCACCATGTTTTCATCTGCAATTGTAGCCTCGCTTTTGGGTCAATAAGTGCTACTTTCAAAATGCCTTAACACAATTATGTGATGCATGGTACTATTGGAGATACTGGTTTCACACCTAGTGTGTGGCCCTATACCCACCCCTTGCAGCATTTGCAAGTAGTCAAGTGCCTACTTGAGTGATATATTTCCAGTAACTGCCAATATTGCCTAAGTGCCCAGTGCAAGTGTGGGAAAGTTTATCAGAGCTCACTGGGACAAACTTGATTAATGAGACTATCATTCACATGAAAACACGGCTAACATGGTTGAATTTATTTCATTTCCAGATAATGAACAAAGAAGTAGGATCAACCATACAGCATTACAGTTACAATCAAATGACATTATAAAACAAATGCATATTCAGGGGTTGATAGGACTAATACAATTGATAAAGCAATTGAATTGAGTTCTCTAGAAGCACAAAACCTATTGTATATAAGTCATATCATTATATTATTTTGAGAGATATATCATTTTGAATGGTTTAAGTGAGATTAGTGTTTTGAGGGAGGAACATATATCTAAAAACCATTGAAAAAAGAAGATCAAATGTGCGATATAATCATTATCAGTCTCATCAAGAAGGATAGCTTTTTGATATTAAGTGATAACCATCTGAGGAAGCTCTGCCTCAACTGCGTAGTGTTCAGACGTGATTTATATTCAGGCTGAATCCAACATGCCATAAACTTCAATGTCTTCATGTCTGTTATTGTCTGTCATAAAACAATCTTATAGGCACATATTAATGTCATAGAGGACTTGTGGGAAACATGTACCGCTGAATACCACTCTGAAGCAGTATTAGTATCAGTGTGCATCAAGTGTGGGTTAAGTGGACTGTGTGTTGGCATTTTTTTTCAAGCACGGGACACATTTGCCTACTATCTGGAGGTGAGTGCAGATTCGCAGACTTTAAGTGCTCAAGACTGGAAATGTGGTTATTGGGAAACATCACAGGTGTTAGCCTCTTACTGATTATGAGCGTGTTTATCAGTTTTTAGTGTTCCCTGAAAACTTCAGTTGTGTTGTGGAAACATATGACTCACTACTTCACAGAACATGTATCATTCCTACTGGTTGTGTGAAAATATGAAATGACAGACAGATAAAGTAAATAAGCAGATCCATGCAAAGAAAACTGTTTTACAGTAAATACTGGCAGAACAACAGTAAATATGCTGTTATTTTCTACTGACTATCTTCCATTGTTTTACCTTATACTGTTGAGACATACAGGGTTAACCTTAAAGACTTACTGTGTACTTCTACAACACACATCAATAATGGGCAGTCTAGAGGGAGAAGAATTATGAGTCCACAGATACACTGACTGGTCAGGAGGTTAGCAAGCACAGCAACAATCGATAAACCCAGACCACTGGACACCACTGTGGTATGGCTACAGTTACACAAGGCTATAGGAAACAAACACCTCTGTAGAAGCATTGTTTCCATCACAGAAAATACTATATATTGAAAGTAATTTGCACAGCTACAGACACAATGTGCACCTACAGTATTTAATTAGGTTTTTCCATTATTTTGCCCACCCCCAGACAAATTGGTGTACATAACAAGAAAAATTGATGGCACCCTTAGCCACTTGTAAACTGTTAAAACCCACTTGTTGAGGGGCGACTGCCTGCTTTGTGGGAAGTGATTTTGCACTTCATCATTTCAAGTTAACAGGTGAGAAATTGTTATCTAAAAGCCAAATTAACCCTGTGGGAGTGCTGGGCGAATCACACTGGTCGGTTTGCCTAATCAGAACTCCTTAAGTCCACTCAATTGGTTTTACTAGCTGAGGCTAAATGGGAAAACCAAAGAGCAATTAAAAATACCTCATTCAATTATTTCTTGTGCATTTATTTTATTCTTTTGATTTGTTACAGAATAGTGGGTCATTTGATTGATATGCAGCCACATAATTGCCAAAAGTTTGTCCTACTGCAAGCCAAATTAAATCAACCAAGCTGAACCAAACGAAGGCAAGCATCGTATCAAATCACATGCCAAAGAAAGTACGGAAAGAAGTATTTAGGACATCAGATTTATCTTACCGTCTCCAGAAAGAAAATACACTTAAACTGGTTGTTAACAGGGTTTCTGGGGGAGACTTTTCAACATTAATTATTTTATGGTAGATTTAGTATCAGAAAGTAAGCAAATACCATCGGATACCATGTTTTTTTAGATTGCGGTAAAGATATAAAACATTTTTTTCAATCATAAGAAGCGACATAGCAGTCTAGCCGCCTGTCCTTGGCAAACCACAGTTAACTGTATCCTCTTAAACTCAGGTTGCAGTAGATGTTTGGCTTTGGGCTGCCTGTTGTCATTCAGATTCTGCAGGGTAGATTGCAGGGTCAGAAAGAGGTTTTGAGAGCACCACTGCAGTGAATGCCAATCAGCTATCAGAGTACTGAGAATATAAGCCTGGAGTGAGGTTATGGGCATGGGCATAACCAATCCAAGAAACCGAGCAAGGAAATTTACATAGTGGTTAGCATTCAGCTGCCAAGTGTGAGCCATGATACTGAAGGCAATGGGGGAATACTTCACTATTCTGACTGACCTCAAAATTATGTTACTATAGTTCAGGTTTAGACTAAAGTACTGGGTGAATAGCAAGCATTTATTAAATACCTGATACTGTACGTGTGTTCATGATGATAAAATTTTCCACCTGATCACAGCTGCAGAAAACAGACTACAAGCTTCACGAAAGCGTTTTCTCATATTGTTTCCATTAAATTATTCAAAAATTCAGTATAAAATAAGTCTATGTTGTTTTAATTGTAGTACTTGCATTTACCCAGCGAATGGGTGAGGTGGGTCAACATACAGTAAAGAACTACTTAACCTAAAAGTCTAAAAGATTTTAGCAAGTCCGAGGTGCAATGGCTAGTATAGGGCAAAACAAATCTTCCGACAAGGTAGATTTGCGTCAACCAAGACATCCCGACATATCTAGAGCAATCTCATCAACCCTTGCCACCTCGTTACCTTGGTGACCTCCATCAGTAGGATGGACAAAGGTGTTCCCTTTCAGTCAGATGTAAGAGTTCCTCAAAGTGTTCCTTCTCACAGGTCTATGTCTATGTCTTCTCCATGGACTCACTGAACTCCGCCAAGGCTCCAACACATGAGTTTTTGTTTTCACCCCCACAGAGGCTGCTTTCCTGTCCACTATTTCCAGAGTTTTTTGGGCTAGCCAAGCCTGAAAGACCTCCTTCTTGAGCTTGACAGCTTCCTTCACCACTGGTGTCCACCAGATGGTTCTTGGGTTGCCACCACAACAGGCACACAGGACCACAAGTCTAAGCAGCTGTTCTGCAGGTTTTGAACACGACTGACTTTGATTTCAAGTCTTCATCCTTCTCTCGAATGCAGGAAAAATTTTCCTGGAGGTGGGAGTTGAAGACTTCACAGACGCAAACTGCACATTTGGGTTAACCAGGTCTGTCTGGCAGCCACCCCTACCACCTGATCCAGCTCACCAACAGGTGGTGACCAGCTGACACATACAAAGACAGCTAAAGATCTGAGGATATGTCTACATAATGGATCATCAGATCTTTGGCCCGTTGTGTTCTGGTACCTAACGCTTGAACATGGTGGTCATTATGGAACACGGAAGCTCAAAAATTAAAGCCCCACTTGGACTTAAATCAGACAGGCCATAGAAACAACTGTTGTACAGATATCCCCATCTCGTTATCTAGGGAACTCCAACACAGTGCTGCTAAGCAGGGGACTCATGAGTATCTCCAAACAGACCCTGTGCCTCTCAGAAAAAAGTAAAGTTTGGTTGTACAGCTTGTGCTGTTTTAGAGGCAAGCCCAACTACATGTGGTTGACACCACTCCACCTCCCACATTTTCTCATTAGAGAGGTAACATTCTATGTCCCAAGAGACATAAAGGTGCTATTTCTGTGCTCTGGGTCGCTTGAGATCAATTTTTCTTTCCAAAAGCCAGAGGCATGAGAACCATTACACTTCTGATGATTTCATTGTGAAAACACAGGTCTGAGAGAATTCCTCAAGGTTTTGCTGCGAGAGTGCTCCGTGACGACTGGCTTTTATATATAGTGACTTAACAGTTGCAGTGAACACAGATCACAGGAAAAACCAAATTAATTCTGTGCGGTGCTTGGATTTTCACTTTCATTTTCAACACTATCATTCAATCACTCATTATGTCATTCAGCCATTTCATTATGCCTTCAACCCTCAGGCTATTCATTCATTTAACATTAATATTCATAAAAGCAAAAATAAACTTTGTATGATACTGTCAATAATCTTTTTAATTAACATTCAGAAATATGTAAATTAATCCTCGAATATTACTTTAGTAACACTGGCTGGATCAAGCACACACACACACACACACACACACACACACACACACACACACACACACACACACACACACACACACAGATATGAATTTCCTACTCACCCTCTCCAGGTCTTGCCGGAGGTGTGTGAAGAGTTTGAGGCGTCTGTAGAGGACGTCCTGCTCCTGCTGTGCCAGATTGTCCACCTCATCCCTCTTTAAGGTCACCAGAGGTCGATTAAAGTTGGCCTTTCTCTTCAACTTCCAGAACTGATAGAGGAAGTCCACCTTGAAGAAAAAAACAACATATTCCCAATTTTAAAAACTAAAATGTGTATGATATATATTAGTATCTTGTCTGAAACGTATGTATCTGGTGTGGATTATATGTTTTTCATGTTGTACTTGTAATAGTTGAGCAGGGACATCATATATCATTTTCTTACATGCATTCATGCTTCAAATGTCTAGTTTCACCTTATATCAAAGGGTGCTTCTACTTGATTGGATGGCATGATTAGAGCTCATATGAAATTTTTTTTGCACTACATTGAAATCACAATTGTTTATATATATATATTACTCTTCCATCATTAAGAACATAATATTTTAATTGCACTTCATATGCTTAATTTACTTTTTGGATTGTATTTAATAAATAGATAAATAAAACTTAATTTTGAAAAGTTTTAATAATATATAAATTAATACACCAATTTCTGTAACTATTCCATCAAAGGATACCATGAAGTATATAAGAGGCTGTTAGCTTACACTTGTACCCTTCGTCTATAGTAAGAACAGTTCTAGCCTGCAGCCACAAACCATGTTTGGAAAGCAGAGAGCAGTTAATCACGACACGTTCTAAACAAATGCCTGTGACTCATCAGACAGTTTACCTGTGAATAGGCAGCGCTTTATTTAATGCACTAGAGCCAGCACTCTAAATGCAACTCATCAGTACCACATCTGATTAGACTTAATTAATTGTGGAGGCCAAAGTCTTCATCTTGACTGAAATATGATTAACTGTGCAGTCGAAATATCAGAATATATCAGAATAATGCTACACAGGCAAAGCGAGTGAACTTATCATTTTTAATTAATTCATCATTTATTCATTTTTTATTACTATGATTTGGTCCATTTGTATTTTTTTAAGCCAATGTGGAAAAGAAGTCCTTAAGAAGTGCTCAGGAAAAAAAATTTGAATATCAGTCTATGATGATTGAGCAATTCCATCTGCTGATGGTCATGTGATATGATTGAAAGTTTCACAACAGCTCCTAAATGGACTTTTTAGTGAGATGAATCCAGTCCAAGGGAGACCAATGTTTAAGGATGCTGTAAAGTTTAAAGTTGGTATTTTGCTGTTAAATCCAGATGTGTATCCATGTATTTATGCTATATTTATGTTGAGTCTTCATGTGTCCTGTGTTGCCAATCAAAAGACACTTCAGCTTCTTGTTTTTAGTGGATAGAAATGTAACTTTGCTACATCACTATGTACTACTGCTGTGTGCCACTGTTATACAGAGCAGTTACAGTATTTGTATACTTGCTATTCTCTTATCAGCAAGCTGTTTTCACCCACACAACATGTTGACCCTGGCTGCGTGCTTCATACTTAAAACTAATTAATGCCTGACTCACTGTCTGGAGGAGCATGAACAAGTGTATGGTATCATTCACCAACATTATCTTATCAACTCATATGACAAATTGTGGAGTTTCAATTCTGTGGCTTAACATACCTGGGTGGTGGGCAGTGCCATTTTTTCAGCCACCTCTCTCGGGTCCACCAGTCGGTAAAACTCATCCTCCAGCTCCTGGAGCTTCTGTTTCCTCTGGCTCACCTTCTCTCGCTCCAGCTGGTCCCGCTCAGCTCGCTCTGATGCCGACACTGAAATCGGATACGGTACCACCGACCTCTGCTCTGGGTCACTGCAGCCGTTTGGCTGATGCTGCTGGTCTGGCCGGAGCTCAGAACTGACACCGGTAGCGGCCCAGTCAGGTCTGGCTGTGCTGTGTGCTCCGTTCGTGGTGGAAGTAGTGGTGTGGTTACCATTGCTTGCACTGGTTAAACTGGAGGTGTTGTTGGTGGTTGCACTACTGTTGCTGGCGGTGCAGCTGTGCTCCAGACAGAAGGACTTGAAGCGTACCTCGTCGTTCTCGGCCAGGATGGTCCTCATCTCCAGGCTGTGGTCGAAGGCGCAAGTCACATGGAAGGCCACGATACAGGAGGGCATGGAGCACTAGGAGGGTGAGAGAAGAAGAAGAGTGAATGGTGTGGTGTGAGTCTCCCATATGTGCATGTGTAGTCTGTCCTCCTGCAAGGTCTCCATAGAGATGGAGGTTGCATGGCTCGTTGCTCTTCCTGAGGTTTCTTCCATTTTTTCCCATACACGGGGTGAGTTTTCCTAATTTTAATCGAGGGTCTAAGGACAGAGGATGTTGTATTGCTGTACAGACTGTAAAGCTGCTGTAAAGCTCAGGGGCTTTACGGTTAAGGGCAGAGACAGAATAAGAGAGAGAATATGAGAGTGACAACTTGGTAAGCATGAGGATGCAAAAAAGAAATGAGGACAGGGGTAAAGGAGAGAGAGTGGATGAGGGATGAGAAGGAAGTGGGGAGATATAGCACATGAATTACAGGAGAGAAAACAGTAAGAATGGAGGGTGAAACGGGGGAAAGGGAAATCCTATTTGACTGTTAATTCAGTCTTTGGCTCTATTAAAAAGACAAGCAGAGTGAAGTGTTTGATGGAAAACAGTTTTGTTATTAGCTTGGAACCACTTAACTCTTTCTTTCTCTCTCTCTCTGTCTGTCACACTCACACACACACACACACACACACACACACACACACACACACACACACACACACACACACACACACACACACACACACACACACACACACATAAAATTGTCCTCAATTTCTCAGACACTTTGTCACAACTATTTGTCTCAAAGTGTCATTTTCGGTCCATTTCTTGTGTTATCAAGGCTTCAATACAAGTGCAGCAAAGCAGAAAGACAAGCTAAGTCACAACAAACAGGGTTCCCCCATTTCTGCTGACATTTTGGTAACATGGGATGTGTGTGTGTGTGTGTGTGTGTGTGTGTGTGTGTGTGTGTGTGTGTGTGTGTTTCTCAGTGCTATCCATTACAGGTCATATTAAGAGGCAGCCTCCTACAGAGTCCCTCCAGGCGTGGTGTGATTTTGTGTGGTTGAGCCCTTGTGGCTATGTGTTGCTGTCACTGGGTGTGTGTGTACATTCGTAAACATGTGTGTGTGTGCAGGTCGGTGCTTGTATGTTTCGGGAGGAGTTCAGCATTAAGCAGAAGGGTTCATGGTGACTCTCTTCGCTGTGTTGTTTATGAGCATGGTGACAAAAACCTGACTGATCCCGTCAACTCCACCGTGTGGTAAACAACTTCTGATGTTTTCACGCACAACCTTTCCTCTCTATCTCTATCTCTCTATTTATCTCACTCTCTCTCTCTCTCTTCATTCCTTAGCTCAACTGTTTTCAGCAACTTCAAAAATATTCATTCCTTAAAGCAAAATATACAGATGCTCCTTGGGTAACAGTGACGCTTACTGTATTCTTACAAATAAATCCCACGAGAGGCAAATCTTGCATTGAAAATTTGAAGCTTTTAGCTGATGTTACACCTAAAAATAATAAAAGCAGGAGGTTACGCTGATGCTTTTATCCAGCTCTCTATTCTTATTTATATCATACATTGCTGTGAATTTTTTTTTTTCAGTGAATCACTACTACTGAAAAAATAGTCCCTATGAAAAGTTGTTTCAGCGTGTTCTGTAGATCAGAGGTCTGCTTTCAGTGGTGAAATTTGTCTGGTGTGGAGGATGAATAGGGAGACATCATTCCTAACCCTTATTTTCTAGTGTGAGTACTGACAGCCTCACCCTAGTTGGCTTAGTTACGTAATGAAATTGTCAATTAAAAAAAGGTCCACAATGTGAAAAAGGTTGGGAACCCTTCTGTAGATTATTCAGAGCAATGGGGACACTGCTTCTGAAGAGATGCTGCTGTTAAATCATTGAAATGTATTTTTTCAATGCTTTCAGCACTACCAACAAAAATCCATTCACCTCCGTTATAGCGGGGAGGAGGTGGAAATGTCAGACGGCCATCAAAACACCTGGACAAAAACTAAATCTGTCTGCACAGCTGGATACCACTTGAAGTACTGTAAAGACCTCTTTACACTGTGAGATTTTGAGCTGTCCGAGACCGAAGTTGACAATCGTGAGAGAAAAATCTTTGGTCAAGCGTCGATAAAAGGACAAAGTAGTCCTGAACCAGAACTGAACTGAATTATGCCTGTAGGTCTACATCAGTCCATTAACATTGCATTGCAGTTGTTGTTCACAGCATCACAATAAATGTACAATTCACTGTTAAGCTTGTTGTTGTCGACTCTTGTGTTTTAAGATATATTTCAAGGAGAAAAATTGTCTTCAAGCCACTAAATCTGACTGAATAAGTGGAGGAGCAGAAAGCGTGATGCAATAATGACATATCTGTCCTGTGTGAGACACCGCTATAGTTAAAAAATGGAGTTACAGTTAAAGGTCCATTCTGTAGACCCATTTTATTACCGACTTCCCCAAATGCCAAAGCGAGCCCTCTGCAGCTGCTCTCACTTATTTGGTGTCAAAATGCAAAAGGTTGAGCACAGCGTGGAGTCCTCTAGATGTGTTGTTTGGTACGAGCCGAGTCATCGCAAAAAAAAAAAATACTCATCTGGCCTTTTCAAGTGCACCTGCTCCGTTCTGGCAGGGATTCATTAAGAATGTTTTATCAGTGCCCACGCTGACTCTGAGTACTTTAAGGTGTTGGTGGATAATAACGTGTGTTTGACAGAGGAGTCATTTTCCACCTTTGATTTAATCAAATTCTATATATTATCCTACAGTTTCTTCTAATGTAGCTGATCTACAGACTTAACTCCCTGCTCCAGTTTTCTTTTTGTTTCCAGTTCAGCCATTGTCAAATTATTGCGTCCTTATTTATATATTTATGTTATGCTATATTGAGTCCTTCCCGATTCCTATTCTTGATTTCTATTAGTTTTCAAACACACTTAACACTGCTAACTTACAATGTTTTGTTAATTATTTTCAACAGATTGGTAAAGTGTTTAACATACTTTTAAAGTGTAGTATGTTAAGCACAAGAGCGCCTCAGTCCAAACAGTTTTATTCTCAAAAACAAACACAACACCAATGATCATTACTTCCCACAAGCATCTGTTCATCACTACTAGATAATTAATGGTGGCCACTCGACAAACTCTTACAAGGACAGCAGCAATTTCAAGGAATATTTGATTATTCAAAATGTCCTGTTTGGTAGAATTTAAGAACTCAAGGTGGCGTGTTTTGGGGTGAGACATTCATCATAAACTTTTAAGACTCAACAGCACAGATACAGTATATCAGTATCGATATCCCTCCCGAGGGTTTCCTGAAGATGTGAGGTCTTGATCCTCGGATGGAGAGAGAGCCTGACACCTGAAGAATATTGATGATTTTGGGCGTGATATTTTATTTATTCATTTTCAAAGCGTTTGATGTTCCTCAAATTTAGCCTTTCATGTGGTGTCCTACATGGTGTACACTAACAGTGCACCTTAGTCAGCGAAACCAAATCATTAACTATCATGGGTGTGTAAATAATAAAATTAAAAATGGCTGAATCCCATTTAGTGGCTTCAGTTTCACGGTCCTGGTATTGTGCATGCCGTCATGGTTTACTGGAACACCTCAATAGAACGGGGCCCTCATTAATGCTATTACTAACACCTGTGCTTTTTCTGCTATAACAAGTCAAAAAGCTGTTTTAGCTTCAGTATTGTTTCTTACATATTCACCTGCTGTTCTTATGGCACAGCTGCAAGTTATTTAAATCTAAAGGGCTGCCATGTTCCTCTGAAATCTGTGAAGAAGACAAACTAACCATGAAGCAGAAGTACTTCCTTAATTAGCTGAGCATGTTACCCTGTTACTGAAGACTGTTATAGCACAGACTGACTCTCTACGAACTTTAACAAATACAGTACAAGCTCGACTGGCTGACCTTTCCAATGTACCTTCCATTAATAACATACTAGTTAAGAGTCTCATTACACTTGAGGAACTTGCCAATTAATACAGCATTTAGGCCTGGACACTCTGAGACAGTCGACTATCATTATGAAAACATTAAATGACCACAGATTTGAAGTATCTTTGAGAATGTGGTCTAGAGAGAAGAGATGAAAGGTCTGAACTGTTCGACCTTCTGTACATTAAAAAACACAGACATTAGTGGTAAGATATATATATACTCTCCTCTACTGTACATTAAGGCCTAAACAGGACTCCTGCTGCTGGTGGTGCCGTGTGGTTCTACATCTCCTCCTTCTGTGTGAGGTGGCAGCTGATCACTGAGTGTGTTTGTACAGCCGGCTGCCTCCAGCTACGGAAACAGGAGAGAGATACTTTCTCCCCGGGAGTGATTCTGGTTCAAGGACTCACTGTTAATCTACAGCATCAATACTGTGACAGCAAACGGCGCTACACAAACAAGCATGTGGACACTCTTACATGTACACACACTTATACACATCCAGCACACATGTATATACACAGCATGCATGCATACACAGATGGAGCGTGGGTCTTTAGGAATCCAGTTCACCTTGAGGGCGCCTTTAACACTGAATGGTGTGCAGGCTAATAGCTGTAAAGTGGGTTAGTGTTAGCGTGTCAGCGGGGGTTTTGTTTGCGGACTCAGCGGCATGTTAAAGAGGCGCCGGGTTCAAACTGATCCACCCGCACCCAGCAGGGGGTTAAGAACTATTATAATCTGTGTGGTTGACATTTTGTGCGTGTGTGTGTGTGTGTGTGTGTGTGTGCTGAGTTTATATGTTAAAACAGTCGTACACATGCTTTGCTGTGTGTTTATACTGCAGGTTTTCGATTTTGTGTGGATGTGCTTGTAATGTTTTATTTCAGAATGTACATCCCATCTATTTGTTTGTACTGACGGGCAGGTTCTATATTCTGTTGTGACAATATTGAATTTCACACACAAGTAATACTTTCAACAGAAAACAACCATAAGATGATTACTTTCCTCTTCCACCAATGAAATTAGTGACAATATCAACATTTGGACAATTCATTTTAAAACGATAAAAGGCAAAGCTAACGAGCACAAGCACCCTAAGTTAAGATTATTGTTTAAGCAGTGGTTAAGAGAAGGCGACTACATGTGTTTTATTAGTGCTCAGTTATGGTTTTGGCTATGGCTGGAACGATGCGTTGATGCAATCGATTATGTCGATTACGTAAATTTGTCGATTTGCGTGGAATGCGACGATAATGGTCTACCAGACAGGACACGTGATTGGGAGAGATGGCGATTACAGGGTTGGCAGGGGAAAATGGAGAGAGTAGTTGAGAATTTTGAATTTAGAAGCAGGACAGCCTCAGAGAAGAGAAAGAAAAAGTTGTTTCATTGAGTCATAGCGAGAGTGAATAGAAAGCTACATGGTTGGAATGAAGATGCAGGGTTTGAAAGATGGTTCTGGATGTGGAGCTTTGTCAGAAAAGCATACTGTGGCAAGATGGATTACGGATGAAGTGGGCGAAGTTAAACTGATAGACATAAAATGATCCGACTTGATAGGTGTTGAGTGATACAGATGGAAAAAGCCTTGAAAATCTTGGCGTTGGATGCTGGGATGGATATGTACACAGTGGCATTTTTTCCGATTAGCATGAAAGCTCCAAGAAAAGGTGTCGTTGATGGAGTCTCACGCAGAATGGATGCAAGATTTAAAGAGTGTAAAGGGTTGACAGACAGCTATAGAACGAAGAGGTTTGACGTAGTAGTTAATGAAAAGTATGAGACTAAATCTGTTATGCTTCACTTTGATTTGGAGTACTTGCCTGACAGAGTGTTCTTGGATAATGTGTTGTACCCAGTGAGGCTGTATGTTCCCAAACCATTGCATTGTAAGAATTGTTGGAAGTTTGGTCACAGTTTGTTTGTATGTAGGAGTGACTATGCCACATGTGATAAATGTGGGGGGGATGATTGTGAAGAAGACTGTGAGATCTAAGGGGAGACCTAAGCATGAGGAAGTAGGTAAGAAATATTATGATGTGAGACAAGAAGCCAAGGACAAATCAGTCAGGAAGCATGCTGAGTTTTCTTTTGTAAGGATCAGGTGAAGTTTTTGACCTTTTTGGCAGCGGTAATTAACTGTACTGCTGGAGTAGAAAGAAAATTGACATAATTGTAGATGCAGTAAGGAGATTT
Source organism: Thunnus maccoyii (assembly GCF_910596095.1). NCBI lineage: Eukaryota > Metazoa > Chordata > Actinopteri > Scombriformes > Scombridae > Thunnus > Thunnus maccoyii. The sequence continues at coordinate 10,866,161 of NC_056545.1, forward strand.
ATGGGTGTTGTGGGAGTTTCTGGAGAAGGTGTGCAGCAGCTGTTGAGAGAAGCTTTTAGGAAGGTGAAAAATAGAGAAGTTATAGCAGAGTGGGAAATGGGTGGCAAGGGGTTATTATTATTTTATTTAGTCAGTGGAGATTTTAGTTTAAATCCAATAGATGGCAGTAATTATTTTGGATGTCAACCGCCACTAAAAAAACGATAAGAAGAAGAAGCAGAAGAAGAAGAAGAAGAAGAAGAAGAAGAAGAAGAGGAAGGAGAACGTGTCAATGCGTTGTACTGTTGACGTTCATCCCCAATTATGGTAGCTCGTGCTCCCGGGCATGCTGAATATATGACTTTATCCCAGAAATCCCAAACTCGATTGTCAGAAGTGTAGGATGTCTTTAAAAAGAGACCTAACAAAATGGTGCTCTGCACACTTTGTAAAACTGAAACTGCCTACCACAGCAGCACAACCGCTGTGTACGAGCATCTCAAAAGAAAACGTCTTGCAGCTCTCCGACCTCAAAACGATGAGACAGCAGCGTAAGTATTTGGACGATTACAGTGAGTTTTGTGTGATTGTTGGTTGGTAGTCAGTGCCTGGGAGTCGTTGTTGCGTCCTTATCTGTTGTGTTCCAGACAAGAACTCAACAAAGACTCCCTAAAGCAGATGCTAATGGCTCGTATGGCAACACCACTTTCCAGCACATTTGCAAGTCATGAGCAGTTTGTTTTTGTGCATATAGACATATAAAACTTAACAATGTAGATTTCCATTAATGTTACACAGTAAGTCAGTTTAAGGAACCTTTTGCAGATGAATAATACAAGTGCATTTCTGATTACAACTGGCACTAGCCATTGAAATAAATCATACTCAACACTATCTACTGTAATTAATGGCAGTATATAGTAAATAACACCTTCCCTAATTAGGCCTACACTGCATTAGTCTTAACTTTTGTGATGAATAGTATCATTAGGTAAAAGTTAAAGTTTGAATTGGTTCCTTCATTCATAGATTTCATGTGTGCAAGATTTTTTTCCATAAAAAGGATGTCACTGTATGCACGCCCCACATGTTCGCTGGACTCTCGGATAGCATTCTCAATTTTCAAGGATATGAGGATTGTCGAGGATATGAGACCCCTTTCTATTGTGGAGGGTCAGGGCTTCCGTGTGATGGTCACAACACATTTAACCCAGGGTGCACACTTCCCTCCAGGGCCCACTTCACTAAGCTGATGGAGAGGAAATATGAGGAGACTCTTGAGAAAGTGAAAGCTTCGCTCAAAGAGGTCAAATCACTCTCATCACAGATGTATGGACAAGTGTTGCTACTGAGGCATACTTAGGCATCATCTGCCACTTTATTAATGAGGATTGAGAGCTGACTTCATATAGCTTTACCACAATGCCACTTGAAGAGTGACATACAGCTGAAAATATTGCTGCTTTGATGGAAAAAGCAGCTGAGAAATTAGGTATATCCATGACTAAAGTAATGGTTGTTGTACATGACAATGATGCTGATGTTGCTCTACGGATGGTGGAAGAGAGGCATAGGGTTACTTCTCTCAGATGCGCTGGCCATACACTATATTAAGTTGTCAACAATGCTCTGAAAATGCCCTGATCAGCAAGGCAAGATGCAAGATGCCTTGTAGAACATTTCAAGAAGATTCAAGAAGAGTTAGATAGCCAGCACCAAGCTGAAAGCAAAGCAGCAACAAATGGGTACGCCTGAGAATAAACTAATATAAGAGGTATCAATAAGATGGAACAGTTCATTCTACATGATTAGCCGCCTGTTGGAACAAAAGTGGCCCATTGACACGACCCTTTCAGACCCTGAAGTCACACATCCAGGGAAGCACTTCATGGATCTGAAAAGCGATCATTGGAGCCTACTTGAAGAACTGGAACAAATCCGAAAGCCGTTTGAGTGCGCCACCGTCTTCCTGAGTCGAGAGGCTTATGTCACTGTTTCTGCTCTATCTCCACTGGTGAAGGGCCTCCAAAAGTCCACACAGAGAACATCATTTGAGACCATGCCTGTCAGGGCCTTCCAGGCTTCTGCAGCACAGGAGATGACTTCAAGATGGGAGATGATGAGCGTAAAACGTATGCATTATTGCGGCCGTCCTTGACGCAAGATTTCGCTAACGAAAGTTCAGAGAAGAGCCTGAAAGTGCAAGTCAAGCTCTTGCACTGCAAGCAAAAAGAAGGGAGAGAAAGGAAACACAGCAACATCACAGAGAGTGATTTTCATTATGCTAACGTGTCTCCTTGTTTCTCTTCCTCGCGTCTTGGCTCCTCAGTGATGATGCAGAGGATCTCGGAGAGAGATGCGAGGAAGAGATGTGAGGATAGAGGGATATAATTCATCAAACAGGACGTCCTCGCGCACTCCAATGTCATTTTGAGGGGACGGCAACTACTCATGATGCACATCACCTTAAATGTCAAATATAAGTCAGCTATCATTATGCAGAAATTATTAGGTAACAGTTTATACTCTAAAGTTTAAACTTAAAATTCATGTACAATTATTTAACACTTTAATTAACGGTTACTTAATAATTTCTATGTATTAATTTAGAAGGAAAACACCTGATAACTGCTCCAATTTTTTATTATTTGGTTATAGATCTATAGCAGCGTCTGGCTAAAACACAAATAGACGATTTAAACCCGTTAATTACTGAAAGAACAGAACTGACAAAAAGGAGCACTAAAAACAGCTGTAGCCTGCAGAATATATTTAAATAAAATATAGCTTATTTAGTTTGTGAATGTCTGATGTTGTTTTCTTTTATAGGAGACACGCAGCTGTGCAGCGTCATATTTTCCTGAAGGAGCTGAGATGTACTTGAAACGGAAAATAAGAAAAGAAGCTTTTTGGCTTATGAAGAAAAAATAAAGTTACAAGAGTTTTGTGATTGATTCACGATTCAGTCATTTTTATTTTATGAATAAATATGAAAAGCAGCTGTTGGTGCTGTCATTCCCATTCCACGGGTAGTTTTCCTGATCTGCTGTATTACAACAACAGCCTGACTGTTTACTGCCCTGTCAGATCAGCTGACCGATCACAGACATTCGATCAAAGGGGTGTTCCCGTCAACTTCCGCGTAGGATACACCTGTGGTTCCTCGCTCTAAGCTCCTCCAGGAGCCTCCTCTCTCTCTCTTCGTCTCCTCAAGGTGCATTTAAGAGATTGGAAGATCCTCGATGACGGTGGAGGGGGAACGATCCCCAAGTCACGGGAGGAGAGAGGACACGAGGAAGCATAAATTAGCCTAATGAAAAGCACCCAGTGTGGAATAGGATGACTCAGCAAGTGCCAAACCACCAGTTTCAGAGAGTGGGCCAGTGTCTCTGCTGGACACTTTGCTTGGCTCAGATTCAGATGAGCACAGCAACAGTGAGGAAGACAATGAACATGTTCAAAATGATGATACTAACAGTGAAATGGTGAGGAATGAGGTACTGTACAGTAACCTTCTCAAATGGTAGAAGGAAAATGAAGCAAGGTTTCCCAACTTGGCCTTTCTGGCAAACTCATACTTGACTGTCCATGCAACATCAACCCCACCTCAACGCCTCTTCTCAGCTGCAGGGAACATCATCGCTAAGAAAAGAGCAAACCTGACTGCAGAGCATAAAGCGTATATTTCTCCACTGTAATACTGACTGAACTCTTGCTGTCCCTTTAGTATTGAGAAAAGTTCAATATTGAGATCAGTGCTGATTCAGTGCTCTTTTGAACTGTTCAACATTTCAATTACTTATACATTCCTTTAAATCTTTTTTTGCACTGTTTATGTTGGACTGAATCTACGTTGGACTCATGGACATTCTTTTAAGTGAATGATGCCCTAAAGACTTCTTATGTTGAGCTCAATTTATGTTGGACTGATGAATATTTGTATTACTGATAGATGCCTTTTAATTCTTGGCAGTTTGTTGGGAAATTTTTACTTGCAAAATAAAGTACTTTTATGAGAAAATGCTTGCTTTAATTCATAACAGAACTTGACTGGAGGTTTGAAGTGTCTCATTTTTTTTCTTAATTTTACAACACCGGGGTCACTTCACTGTATTTTGTAAGGCAACGCGGTGAGAAGAGTGTATCTGACATACCTGTATGCAGGTTCCTGTGTGTTCTCGACACAGGCTGCAGGACAGAGCCCATCGGCTGGCGGGGATGTGGGACACCTTGGTAATGGGCTCCATCTTCTCTGGACAGCCTATACTCACCTGCAGGGAACACATAAAAGGTAAAGATACATTCTGTGTATCTGATACAAATAACTATTTATGATAAACAATTAATGCTGTTTTTTCATTTGTCTTTTCCAAATGAGATCTTTGAAATTCAAAAGAAGTGAAGACTAAACCCCTCAACACCATGTATTCACCTTTTTATTGGTAGAATGCGGTGAACTCTGAACACTGATAGCCTGAGATAAGGCATTATGATGAAAATTGTGACAATTAGCATCAAAGTTTAATACTTTTTAGTGCTGAAATGATTAGTTAATGAACTGATTAGTCCATTGATAGAAAATTTTGAGAATGAATGAATCCTTCAACTTGTTTATTAAGCAAAAATGCCAAACATATGCTGGTTCCAGCTTCTCAAATGTGTTGGTTTGCTTCTTTTCTCTGTTTTATATCAAAACTGATGCTGAACCCTGGGTTCTGAGAAGCCTGTGATGGGTATTTTCACTATTTTTAGACCAATCAATAAATGTTATGATGCAAAAAAAGCACAGTTAATTTATTATTATAGTTATTTGTTGATTACTAGCTTGAGGTCAAGCTTCACCCATACAGTATTATTATTTTACTCCAAATTCTGGATTAACCTTAGTCCATATTTGATTTAAAAGAAAAAAAATCAAACTTTAAACCAAATCATCCACTTTTATGCTCTTTGGAAAAACATTATTTTAAAGCCCCAGTGTGACTCGCTTTCTCTGAGCGGCCTATTCAGAACGGCTTTGGCCCCCGAACCGCGCTACACCACATACAACCAAAAAGTCATTGACCTGTGCCAACCAGCCATGCAGAATAGAGTGGAGAGCACTCATCACTAAATTGCCATTCCTTCCTTCCTTCCTCCGCTGCCTGTTTCTTTCCAAAAACCATTCCACCTCTTTCACATTCACTTATTCTCATATTTGCAGGAACGGCCTTCTCTTTCTCGTCCTTCACGCTCGCATTAACAAGCCGACGACTGATTTCCGCAGGTCACAGTCCTCCTTCTCTTCGTCCACTCGTCCTTCTATCTGATTTTCTTTTTCTCTTCTCATCTGCTCATCTACAGAATGAGCCCACGTACTTGTTTTTTTTTCTTTTTTTTCCCGTTTTTATCGATGTTTTTTTTTTGTACAACCACTCAATCGGAGTAAGGGTCAATTTTCACTCCAATGAGGACGTCAATAGAAAGTGCAATTCAGACAATGATGCCACAGCAGGCGTCGTCAATGTTTGCTTCTTTTATACAACTGATGTAAGAACTGATCCATAACAAAAGGATCTCCAGTTTTTAAATGCTATAGTTAATTGATTGGTTGCCCTTAACCCCGATGCCCACACACAACACATATACAGGCACACACACGCAGAGATATATACACACACACACATTCAGGGAGGTTACACTTTATACAACTCCTCCACTTTCTCCTCTTCTGTTGGATTGTGAGACATAATACATGGAAGATTTCCGTCTATGTGTGTGTATGTGATTAATGTGCTCATTTCTCGATATTTTAGCCCCAATTACTTCACATTTCAAAGCTGGTAGATGAAAAACTGACGACATTTGAAATCACTTGAGTGGAAATGGGAGAAAATCACAGTGTTAAATGAAAAGGCATTTTAAAAGAGGGGCCCCACATCTTTGTGTGTGCGTGTGTGTGTGTGTGTGTGTGTGTGTGTGTGTGTGTGTTATGAAAAGCCATTTAAAAAGAGACCTCTCTCTTGGGGTAGAAGGCTGAGGGCAGCTACACACACACACAGCGCTGCAGGGGGGCTGTATCGTTTGAAGGCTGGGTGGTTTGTTCACGCACACAAACAAACACACACAATCCGGCACTTTCTATAAATTACACTCTCACACACCAAGCGTCTTTTTCTGGAAATTTCCACTACTATCATTCTGTAAAAAATCTACTACTAGCCAACGTTGTGATGTGTGTGTCCTGTCAGTGTGCGGTAATATGTGTGCACGTCTTGTATTAACACCTCTTTAGCTCATGAAAGCACACACAACTGAGGACATGTGCACAAACGCACATATAGCACCGACATGCAAATTATCTTTTTTTTTCCTCCTCCACGGTAGGAAGAGAAAACAAAAGCGAACCGAGCAATGAAAACAATTAGCCCAATCAAGGGTGACAGAAGGCAATTAGAAGTAAAAGGTTTGAGGTGCCAAAAGCCACTCCATTACTGGGAAATCTGCTGGTGGCGTGTGTTGCTGAATAGGCTGAAGACACATGACTGACTGTCTTAACGTTTAAAGATGTGCGCAAGGCGTGAAGCAACATCCGTCCCCCCCGAACCTCTGAAATGAGCGGCTGCTTTACGCCCATTTGGAGCTTTCAGAGAAGAGCCGTATTTCCAAAAAGGTATCATCAAGACACATCAAGTCAAAACGAGCGGCTGCTCGGCTGCACGCTCGACAAACAGATTCCTCATGAACCAATTCACATTATCTGCAGACTGTTAAGAGTGAGGTCTAGACTGAAGAAGCTACAAGAAGTATTTTAAGCGTTTACTGTAAACAAAGAAACCACAGAAGGGAAAAAAAAAACTGGAAGGTGCAAGTGTTTCTTAAAATTAAGGCCACATTTCCCGTAAAACTCTATTGTTTCAGATTTTTTTTCAAATGCACTCACTTGACATATGAATGCTGAAAGCTGCAGTCATTCCTCCTCTCTCTCTATTGATTGTGAAGTGATACCTGCTTTGCGGAGCGACTACACTATAAGAACTCAGGGACAAAATTCTAAATTCCCGTCGTTCTTTGCAAGAATGTATTTTCATGTGAGGCTTGAACAGTCTTTTTTAAATCAAGTTGGCATTTTCCAACATTTGCGGTTTGAAATCCCATCTTTCTGTTTCTACGTTCCTTGATGAGTTGCAGCATTGTATGCATCTTGTTGCTGGGACAAAACAACAGCAATAAACCTGCACACGACTGCCAGTATGAAGATACTTATTTGATTTGTCAAGTTCAGACTGCTGACGCCTCGTATTATTTTGCATTTCTGCACAGATTGAGTGCTGTGGAGTTTGTCCAGTATGAAGAGGAGGGATGATTACAGCAAACACATTACTCTTTCAATGCACATATCAGCAAGTGAGTGTTGTAAGAAGATAAACTCGACATAACAAATGTTTCTCATTGACACATAAAGACACAGTGCATGAATCCCATTATGCATGCAGAAAGCATAACGCAATTTATTTGTATGTATTTTTGCATTCAGAATGTTTGCCTAATTGAGCGACCACAGACAAAACAGCTCTCGTTGTCAAATCTTCCATTACAGTGAGCCGTGCTACTACTTTATTTCTGCGCTTTCCTTAAAAGGGAGAGATTGTCTTTGTCTCTTTGTCTTTAAATAGATTTAAGAAAAGGTTTCGTGAGCAGCATGTCTCTGTCGTTTGAAAATGGTGGAAAAGAAAATCACTGTCCTTGAAAGGGTGTGCAGCCAAGTGTTTCTTGAGATGGATGCGGTCTCATATGGGAGGAGGATAAGAAAAGTAAAGTTCAGTCAAAACAGATTTTGCATCTCTTTCTTGGTGTAGACACCATGTCCAAAAGCCACTTATTTACATTCATCTTTTACAAACATTCACCACACACACAGTGGACCAAAGTTTTTTTTTTTTTGCCTCTTCGTGTTTGTGTAGTCGCTGACTCCATTGACCACTAAGCTAATGCAGGATAGATGGATTTTGCACTAATTACAATAATAACAACAGCTGTATGCACTCATGCAAATGTAAACAACAGCCTCTCACTTTCCAGAGCCACTTTGCACCAATATTCATCCCTCACAGGTAAAAGAGGAGACAGGGATACACATTCATGTATCTGTGTGTGGTGTGTGACTGGGATCATAAACACAACCACCCAGAGACTCCCACAGCTAAATGATGACACTTTGAACCTACTGATGTGCAACCATTATAGGAGTTGATTGTGCATGAAAACCCTTGAATGTATCACAAATTGATGATTAACTGCAGTTTCAAGATTGCTAAAAAAAAATCTGCATCAGACCGTATTTGGACCTTCTGACCATCTCGGACCCCCCATATCTTCCCATGAAGCTCACCTCAGGGATCCATAAGGCACAGCTGACGTGGACCCACTTGGTTCCACTGCGGGTGGGCTTGAGGGCTCCACCTCTTTTGGGGCAGAGCAGACATTTGGGCTGGACGCCCAGAGCGCAGGTCCGACACAGCCAGTTCCCCTGGGGTACCTTCAGGATGCCATAACATGCCTGCGACGGAGAGAGAGAGAGAGAGAGAGAGGTTATGAGGAGGTGATGATGTGAAAAGGCTTTTTAACTGATTAACTTCCTGATTTAAAGCAGTATTTAGGACAATAAACTAATTTGCTTTCTTGCCAAGAGTAGAAATAGATGAGAATATTTCTGCCTAATGTATACATAAAGTCTGCTAAAACATGCAAAACCATTGGTATGGTCTTAAAATGAAATTTTCAAATCAATTCTCATACTTTTTGGGACTGTAAAAATACATGGAAGTGTAATTAGTTTCAATTTATTCATGATTTTGAGATACATTTCTCAGTACAATAGTAAGAGAAGAGGGCAGACTCGGAGGAGAGAACGACTGATGATTTATAACAGGCTGGATTTGAACTCAGACATGACTTTAATCAGCTACGCCACAAGGCCACCCAGTCATCTTGTTTTTATGTCAGAGTCCCATTACTTTCATTTTTGGAAAGAGCGTACTTTTAGCGGTTGCCACTTCTAAAAAAGAAAGCTGAAAAAATGATTCCAATCTGCTGCTTATTTCTCCTGTCAGATGAAATTAGCAAATTCACAAATTTCAAAATGACACACGACAAAACATTTATCATTTCTTCCTTTGCCTCATCTTACAGCTTTTTCAATGGTTTTGCTCCAATAACACAGACAAAACACACACAAAAAACACCCTAAACAGTCCCTCATGATTTTATTGTCCCACCCAAAACTTTTGTTCCAACCGGAATCGACTTACGGAAGCAAGACATTTTCTAAATGCCATTTGTTGTTGCTTTAAAAACACAGCAGGTTATTTTATTATCTGCACTCCACCCATTTCCCCTTCCGCTAACACACGGAGGTGTCTTGAAAGTTGTTTTTTTTTTAATGCCAACCTAATTGCACGCTAACATTTGATAAAATTCAGCCCCCAATGTCTGTAACGGAGAATGATTTTATTGTCAGATAAATTAATTCTCTACAGTACCGTGGGGGGTGAAGAAACAGAGATAGTCATTCTTAAAGCCTCTTCTTTCTTCCAATGTCCTTACTTGAGTGTGAGACTAATCAAATCTAATTTATAAAGAGTCACTTTTTTTTTTTTTATACTTGAAACCAAAATGAAATTCCCCTGCAAAAACCCCCCAGAGATTTCCCCGCCATAACTTCAGGAGACACCGCTGCTACATAAAAAAACAGACCTCAATATGCAATCCGGAAGAATACAGCACGATCACTTATAAGTTTATAAAAAATAAAAAAAAAAATCACACTAACAGGATGGTGTTAGAGTGACAGGAGCACAGGAGGAAACAAAACGAGACATCAAAGACCGTCTTCATTAAAAGCAATTAAAGCATTTTATTGATCAAAGGATTTTTATTGATCAAACAAAACGCTTCAGTAAGCAGGGTCTGTTTTTTTTCCCCTGCTGAAGGTTAGGGACACCGCCTTACTACAGAAGCAACAGACAGTGCTGGATGTTTACAGTACTCTCTAAAAGCAATAATATTACTTAATACTCCCCTGGAGCAGCAGTTTCTTTCACTGCCTGTTACATTTTGTTTCCATGACACCGCCATGTTCGACTTAACAAAAACTGGGAAAACACCGGGGGGAAGTGAGGACGCAAATACGAGCACCAGACACAGGCGGAGGTGACGTCATACGCGTTGCTGCCGACCGAAGAGAGCAGCAAAGGTGGTTTAAACACTGTACGTTTCAGAATATTGACAGCGAAGGCTTAAATTAATGGGAATGTTTCATGAGGTAGCAAATGCGTCGGCCCATCTATGTTTCTAGAACCCGAGAATACGGACGATATGCTTTGGTGAGAAACTTTGATTGTACACAAAACTGTGTTTATCGTCAATGAAAGTGCACAGTCTGAATAGTAACAGAAGACGTACGGTGCTGATGTGTTAAGTTCTTGTTATCTTTTTTGAGGAGCTGCAACGATCAGTCCATTTATCTATCAGTCAATTAACGGAAAACTATCAGTCAATCAAAAGAAAACTAATCGCCAACTATTTTGATGATCGATTAATCGTTTTGAAGAAACAAATGTCCAAATTCTCTGATTCCAGCTTCTGAAATGTGAATATTTTCTGGTTTATTTACTATAAACTGAATATCTTTGGGTTATGGACTGTTGGTTGGGACAAAGACATTTGAGGACATCACCTTCAGCTTTGGGAAATTGATTTTTTTCACAATTTTGGGGCATTTTATAGACTTAACGACTAATTGATTAATCAAGAAAATAACGTTAGTTGCAGCCCTAATTTTTTGCCTGCTTCAGTAATTTTCTCCTTTTTTTTCACCTGAAAGCTTGCTGGAATGATCCTGTTTTCCCCTTTTTCCCCCAAAATAATTTCACTTCAATTTCATATATATAGAAGGAATGAAGATAAATCTAACCAGCATCTCCTGAAGGCAACAGATAATAATTGTTGCCAGGTGTCACAGGCAACGAGCAGGTTTTTTTTTCCTCACATTATGAGTGAAATTTTAGTTGACAGACCAACATGAGATTCGGTCTGCAGTCGGAGGAAACTATTTCCAGAGGCAGATGATGACACTGAAGGTGTGTTAGTGCCAACGGTGTCAACAGAATAATTAACACTGTGTCACTGTGTAACAAACACAGCAGAAGAGTCCCTGAAGCCTCAGGTTGTCACAGTCACCATTTGTGAAATTGCTACTGTATGTGTTCTTTCATGTTGTCGTTAAATGAAGTCAGGGGGAGAAAAATATGAGAACCATATGTAAGGCAACTCTGAAGAAAATAGCTAAACCTCATATTTGTACAACCTTGATTTTGGGTTTTACTTCTTCAGCATTTTGAAGTTATTTTTTTTTCCCCAGAGAGAGGTAAACCACTGAATCCTTCCTGACCTGATGAACGCAGACGTTGCACTTGTCGCAGAAGACCATCTCGTTGCCGTCTTCTCCCTCTGGCGAGCGGCAGACGTCGCACACCACGTCCTCGTCGTACTCGATGCCCAGGCCTTCCTCTGTCTCGATGGCCTGCCGCATCTTCTCCTCACACACACTCTCCAGCTCCACCAGAACGCACTCCATCGTCAGCTCGTCCAGCTCTGGTAGGGCTGTTGGTGAGAAGACAGAAACCAAAACCAATAATCAAAGAGTATGTTTTTGTAGGTGTGAAGTTTTCTTCGTTGTCTTACACCATCGCGTTTTATTTTCCTTTAAGAGAGAAGTAAGAAGTGCTCTAATGCAGATAACCTCCTATTGTTCAAACTAGAAGTACCACCTCATGGTTGTATACCTCCGCCAACCAATCAATTGGCAGTTTACATCCATGTCTGTCCAGAGTCATGAAATATTTGTAGTGAAGACATGCTTGGCCAATAAAGCTGATTCTGATGGAACACGAAACGGTACATAATACTTCAGATATGGATGTTGCTGCAAAGAAGCTACGAGGATTCTTCAAACACATCTTCAACACGGCAGCACAGAAGATCTAAACTGTCACCACAGTTTCAAGGTGGGACCAAGATTAGTGTCACCAATTCAGTATCTGACCAAATATGGTGAAATATGGTCACAATCTCCCCTTCTGTTCCTGAGTTTCGGTGTTGAATAACGGCCAGAAAAGTGTTTTTGCAGAACATTATGATGTCACAGTGAAGTTGACCTTTTGGACTTTTGGATATAAATTGTCATCATTTAATAGTTTTATCCAATTAGACATTTGTATGAAACTTTGCCATAATTAGCGTATGAATTCTGGACAAAAATGTGTTTTGTGAGGTCACAGTGACCTTGACCTTTGACCACCAAATTCAGTTCATCCTTGAGTCCCAGTGGACATTTGTGCAAAATCTGAAGAAATTTCCTCATGACATTCTGAGATATGACGTTCAACAGAATGGGAAGGATGGCCACAGCTGTCACCAGCGTGGAGGCATAAAAACATAAAAAAGTGTTGAAAGCATTAATTGACATGACCAGTGGGAGGAAGGATGAATATTTGAGAAAATACGAAGCCTGTACACAGCAATTAAAACTGAGAGCGCAGTAAAAAAGGATCAACACTCAGAGGTTTCTTTCAGTTCTTGTTATCGACAAGGAAACTCAAATTGGGCGAGCCAATTTAATAAATTCAACTTATTTTTGGCAAAAAAACACTTTGTCTCAGACTTTAATTGGAAATGCAAACATCTTTCCTTTGCTTGTACACCTCACAAGGTCAGTTTCTGTTTTCTTTGGGCCAGCTTAGGATGAAATGTGCTGAAAATTAGCTGCAGGATGTGGGAGTATGTGGAGTCGTACTTGACTCTTTGCTAACCAGAGAAAAGCAGAGAAATGCTACATGTGCTCTACTACAAGAGCATATGCAATCAAAGCCAAGAAAAACAACGAAATTTGCCATTAAGCCCTTCTTGCTGACAGCTCAGTTCACCATGCCAGTATATGTCGGCATTAGCATTAGTATTCCTGCCCCATTTGCATCTCAAAGTAATGCCTTGCTCTAAGGCTGGTTAATAGTTGATGAAAACTGATTTAACTGGCAAATGCGAGTTTTTCGTCCCCATAAAAAATACAAGATTTGAAGCAGCAATAAAGTAAACAGTACGGTTTCCAGGATGGGGGCAAACAGATGTGGCATATTATTATCTCATTCCATGCAATAAGATTACAATGATTATACAAAATGGTTAATAGCAAGGCATTAAATCTAGTGTGAAAAGAGTCTTTTTCTGAAATGAAGATGATTATTTGGATAACTGTTCAAAAGCAGGAAAAAAAAAAGCCTTTTAAATGAAGTTACTTTGAGACTGACTGCTTGCTGTCAATGAAGACGGTGCTCACATGAGTCAAATTAATCATTTTCTCTGCCACAATCTCTGGATGTTGGATTTAAAAGTTTGAGAAAACATTTGCAGGAAGGTGATCAGTATTCCAGAAGATTCCTTTCCCCTCTAATAAATAAAATACATCTTATCAATTTACATTTTCTGTCACGTTACTGTTCGACTCAAAAAAATAGTGTAGCCCGACTCCATGCAGCTATAAAGAAACTCTTAGTGTCCTAGATTCTATAGTTGAAAAATTATTTATTGATTTATTTGAATGATTCAGCACTCAGTGGGGATTTTTTTTTTAAGTGGAGATGAGCATCCTGTTTCACTATCTATTATTCATGTCACTCAATCCCTGCCCACCCGAAACTTAATGAAAAATACAAGAAACAAATTTATTTACTGATTCTTGAGCATCTTCTCAGTTTCACATAAAGATGTAGAGCTCAGACTCACACAAATCCAACCGAAACACTTTATTAATTTGATTTTTAACGTCAACTTTAATACGAAGATCAATCACAGATTAATGTTGGATTTGGTCATAAGCACAAACGTCGGCTTAAATGAAGAACAAAAAGGAAACTATATGATGGTGGTTGTTGTGGATTTAGAAGCTGCTTTTGGAGCAGCAATGAAAAGGGAAGTAGAGTTAGATATTAACCTGCTGTGACATTTATATCATGAGCTAAACACACAGGAAGGAGGGCAGCAGCACCATTATTCACACATCTGAGCAGTACGTATACAATATGTATCTGTACTCTGTGCTGTGTGTGCGTCACTGTATTTATCTTCTGTGTGTTTCTATGTTTGTACATGTGGCAGCTGTGTGCACATGCGATTACAAATTTATCAATATGTGAGCGTGCGTGTATGTGTGTCTCACGAATGCACTTGTCTGTTTCAGGATTCAACATGCACACGCACACACAGATTTCATTGAATGCTTTATAATGCTATAATGTGTGATCTTTAAAGGACAGGTTCACAATTTTCCCAAGTCTGTCTTAAAACAACAGTCAGGTGTCCATATGAACACTGAAAGAGGTTTTACTTGCTGTAATTATTCCTCCTGTTCATACTGACTATAAGATCCTGTTTAAAAGTGCTTACAATGTAAGTGATGGGAGACTAAATCTGAAGATAAAGTGGATATCCTCTACAGTTAGTCTTTTTTGTCCCCCATCACTTACATTAAAAGTGCATTATGAAGGGTTGTCTTCATGGTCAGTATGAACAGGAGGAATGATTACAGCAAGAAAAACATGTTTCAATATTAATTTGGGCACCTGACTGTTGTTTTAGGACAGACTTGAAAAACTGTGAACCTATCCTTTCATACCAAGGGTTTTCTCTTTTACTACTCACAGTGTTATTCCTTGCTTAGTTTTTTGCAAGAGATCGAGTTTCCTCTAAGCTGAATTATCAGAAAATCAAATTAAGCCTGTCTCTAAACCCAACTAAAAATGTTAAAATAACTAAAGTTACAGCACGTCCAGTATCAACACTCAGTCCTCCAAGTTTACATTCTGAATACACACACTCGTATACATGTACAGTATACAGTACGTGGATACTTGGAGGACTGAGACAGAAAGTGCTGAATCGTCCTAAAAGATGTATTTTGGAGCATTTTTTCCTTTTTTAATGGAGAGCTGATAGAGGAGAAGCAGACAGGAAACGAGGGGACAGAGAGAAGGGCGTATGACATGCAACTAAGGCACCAAACCGGAGTCGAACCAGGGACGTTGTGGTTATGTGGCATGCATCGTAACCATTTGGATACCAGGGTGCTTGTGCTGAGTCATCCTGTCATGACTCCGTAGACATACAGCCTCGCCCAGCAGAACCAATCAACCGTCTGTTTGTTTTTTCTAGCATCGAAGGTTATGAGAAACAACCCGCCTCAGCTCCAGGAAGAGCGTGTGTGTGTGTGTCTGTCTGTCTGTGTGTCTGTCTGTGTGTGTGTGTGTGGGTGTGTGTGTCTGTCTGTGTGATTTGGGGAGAATGAATCCCAGAAATAAGGCCAGAAACCCCAGCGGGGATTTATAAACACAATTACTACGCTTTATCTGAGAGGACCCGATCAGATATTGAATAAAATGGTGGAGATGGGAGAGATGCTCGGGGTCAGCAGTTGTCACCATGGCAAAATGGAGGATGTAGAAAATCAGTGGATGGGGGGAAGTGACAGAAAACTGTAGAAGAAAATAAAACAGAGAAGACAGGAGAAGCAGGGGATGAAAAGGGAGGAGAGGACTGAGGAAATGAGGGTGGCAGTGAGTCAGAAACCAAATTTTAAGACCTTATAAGATTATTTTTTAAAATGTAACTTGGAGGTGAGTTTTCAATTTGGAAATTGAGAGAAACAGCTGGAAATGCTTTTCTTTTTGATGGGACATATCTAATATAGCGTGCAGGGTGGAAAGGGGAAAAAAAACAGACATGAAGCTAAAAGAAAATTGTCCTTAGGTAACATTTTGTAATAAAATACACAGTCTCATTTGACTGAAAACCACCCTTTGCTGGTCTCACTCCTCTGGGAGCCTTTCATATGAAGACAGTTTATATAACTTAAAGTGATTTTTCAATACCTAAGTCCTGTAGAAGAATTAAACAATCCCTGTTTCTCCTGAAGCCAGCTGAGCCTGTCAACGTGCAAACCTCTGCAGCTTTAAGTCTTCATGAGAGAAACGGTGGCATTTCTGTGCAGCATCGGCCATGTTTCTGGCTACCTGTTTACGTGTTACGCCAATTTAGTAGTGCTGGAACAAGTGGTCGATAAATCAATCAGTTGATCAAAGGAAATTCATGCATTTGCTGGTTAAAGATTCTGAAATGTGAGGATTTGCTGCTTTTCTCTGATTTGTATCATTGTGCATTGCATATCATTGGCTTTTGGGGGAAAAAGCAATTTGAAGATATCACCTAAGACATTTGGAAAACTGTGACATCAGTTGCAGCCCTACTCAAGAATATGTCTGTTTAATGTCAAAAATGTTTGTTTACTGGGTATCATCAACATCATATTATGCAGAGTCAGTTTGCACTCACCCATCTGTCTGAACTCATGGTTGACCAGCTCCAGCCAGGCAACGTCCAGGTCGTCCAAGTCATAGCAGCTGTAGAGCTGTGTGGGAGGAGGAGGCTGGGTGTCGCCCTCCCTCTCCTGCCTGGTGTGGGATGGACCACCTGTTGACTCCGGCAGTAACCTGGAACAAATGCAAAGAGTTGTACGGACAGTTTAATATGTGGTCTGGAAACAAAACTTGTTTCGACACCTTAAAAAAATTTTTTCTCTGTGTTTCGTTCCAAAACGCCTCAGCTGCCACAGATCATCTTACATAATGACTGACGACAGAGAACGAATAAGACCGATCGTTGGACCTGTTTATGGGTTTTGTTGAACCTGTTTATTCCAGTTCTTGATCGACAGATTAACATTTATGAAGTAATAACATACAACATAGAGCGCTGCGGTTAATGGCACCTGCAGTCGTGTATCTGCACACTGTTAACACTGACAGCACAACCTCGAGTATGTTACGCTCATGTTTCTTCTAGTATCAACTTCAACTTGCTTCCCTTTTTTATCAACTGTCCAAAAAATAAAAATAACCTGTAAAAATTGGGCACTGCTTCACATCATACTCAAGTTAAGCTATTACAGAGCATCGATAGCTTGACTATTTTTACTCTCAACCTTGGGGGCTAGACAAAATAATTTGAACTCTGAAATAGGGCTGCAACGGTCGTCAGAAAAATGCCAAATATTTGATGGTTCCAGCTTCTAAAATGTGAAAATTTGCTGTTTTTCCTTCTCATATATGACAAATATCTTTTTAGATTGTTAAGTCAGACAAAACAAGCAAACTGAAGACACCAACATGGCCTTTGAGATGTTGTGTCACAAGCTGGCAGGTTAATTGATAGTGAAAATAATTGTTAGTTGCAGCCCTACTCTGAAGTAACTAAATCACAGTTACAAACACTGCTACAAAGTTTAGTCATATTAGATTTAATGCATGTCAGCAGCATTTAGAAGCTCTAAAAGAAGTCTGGAAAACGACTGAGAAAGCCAAATCATTTAATCCCAAAATTTCAGGTTGACAGCCGAATAATAAATGCATTAAACAAAAGACAGTCTGGAAAATCATGACAACAAACAAGCCAAACACAGAGAAACTGCATCAAGAAGGACTAATAAGAGGAACCCTTGTTTCAGTATTTACATTGATAATCCAGTCACTTTCAAGTCTTTCATCATGAAGTGTTCATTATATTTTGCCAAAACTGCATTTGCATAATTGTGTGGTAATTTTTCAAAGCTCTAAATGCTCTGTGACAGACTGCAAAATCCAGCACCACTCATGACAACAGGAATTAATGGGGGCCGCTTTTTTTTTTATGTCTGAGTCTCTCCCTTACAGCCAGGTCCTTCTGACCTCATGGTCCAGAAAGACTGAATCAGACTTTGACGGATGCCAAAAAAAAAAAAAAAAAGAAAAGCTATTGAAACAATGACAAATCGAGTGGTTGTAGGCAGCAGTGACAGGAAGCTCCTCCAGGCAGTGTCTGGTCTCCGGAGCCTCGGGCCTGAATGTCTCTCATGTCAACAACAGCAGGAAATGGGGTCAGGAACTCTGCTCGACCCACTGGGAACCAATAAAGACTCAAACACACTTATACACACACACACACACATACAGGCTCCAATGAAACATCTGTCTACTCCACAATCTAATAGACACATAAAGACAAAAAAAAGCACAAAATAAGGCATATACACACACATAAACACAAAACTCACCATGAAGACAGGGAGACACCACCCTCGATTACTCAGAGAAAAACCAACACGCTGTACAGATCAACCGCACCGTTTCTCTAAACAGTTCTGTGTTTTGCACGGAAACACACACGCCTATTATTCACACGCTCACATGCTGAAGTCGTAACCTTTGTGTGAAAAGGTGAAGTGCGCCAGCGATCACAACAACAAAACAAAACAACCTTTTTTTCGCTCTCCGTTTGGCTCCCGTCTTCAGCGGCTCATTATCATACCTCTCAGTTATCATCATCACCATCATCATCATCATCATCATCATCCTCCATCACTGCCGTCGCCCTCACATCAAGCAGCACTGCGATCAACATCATCATCATCATCATTATCGTTATCATCGCCCTTACTGTCGTCATCCTCACAACAGCTGCCACAATCGAATTCAGTTGAGCTTCGCTAGAATTACTTTTCATGTGTGTTGCAAGCACAGAAACAATATGAAGTGAAAATAACCAAAACAAATAAATAACTGTCATATTTATATTTATCAATACTGGAACAAGGAGGAGAGTAAAATATAAACACATGCAGAGTTCATATTGGTGCAATTTTACTGTGACTTAAAAGCTTAATCCTCATTTTTGCATCCTCTTCTTGTCCTTTCTCATTTCTCTCCTTCTTTTTTCCACATCTTTGCTCCTTTCTGTTCTCTTATCACTTTTGTCATTTTCCCCTCTCCTCATCCTCAGTCACTTCTAGTTCAACCCACATCTCTTCCTCTTTCCCATCCGTTCTTCTTCTCATTTGATGTTTGACACTGAGAACGTGCAGAAAACGTCCCTGCTGATGAACACATACAGTATGAACTGCACATGCTCCACTGGGATCAACACATTTGCAGAAGCACTCGCTGTCACCGTCTTGGTCATACGTGCGTCAGCGACTAACAATGTTTTCTCTGCTGATACTGCGTCCATTAATCTGCTAAAAAAGCACAGATCTGTTCAATTCATGTCCGTCAATAGCTACTTTAGACCACAAGCACATGATCCATTGAGGCGAATGTGTAATCATTAGTAAATCCAAATATCTATCTTTCTGTGGGGACACAAAAAGGCAGAAAATTGGACCCTGTTTTGGCCACGGATCAGGCTGATATCTGATACTGGACAAACAGGCCTGGCCAGTCAATAGGCATGGGAGAAGGGAGTGAAAAGAGCGAGACAAAGACACACAAGAGAGACACACACACATACGCAGGGAGAGACAAGAATAGGTTTCATACTGGAGACACTGGGCCGGTTGTTTCGGTTATGTAACGTTAAAAGCAGCTTCAGTGTCTTATTACATTAGTGGTTGGTGTTATTGCATTATTAAAAGGATCAGGCTGGAGATATTCTACAGTTTTTGTTATTGTCAACAAATCTCATGTCTTTCAATACTACATTTCATCTATAAAATGATGTTGAAAAATGCTAAAGCCTACAGTGACATCCTGAAATGTCTTGTTTTGTCCCAACCAGCAGTCAACAACTCAAAGATATTCAGTTTACTATCATAGAAGACAAGAAGAAATAAACCAGAAAATATTCACATTTGAGAGCTGGAAGGAGAGAATTTCTGCAGTTTAAACGATTAATTATCAAAAGTAGTTGCAGATTAATTTAGTGTCAATCAACTAATCGTTGAGGCTCAATACAAAAGCAATACTTGTAATATTTGTAGGATCGATTCATTGTTGGTTTTGGTCTTTTCATGGGATTTGTTGTCAGTAAGAACAATATATATATATCACCAAGCAAAAACTATTTCAATAATGTGCAGCAGTGGTGTCATATACTCAGAAGTTAGTGCTGCTGGTGTGTATGATATTCTTAGCTTTGTTTATTCTAATATGGACTTTATTACATTTAGTTTTATGACTGTGACTGGCAGTGTTGATTTGCTTTAGCAACATGGGGATGTGAAAAAAAAAAAGTAGTGAAAAGGAGAAAAGAAAATGACAAGAACAAGACTATGAAAAGAAAACAGAGGAGGCTCAGGAGACGAGAGATTCCTTGCCAACATTATGACACAGAGTAGATGATACCTGTAACAAAAGTGAAGACCTGTGTAAATTTAGAGCAAAAATAAAAGTCGATACCATATCTGAAGTCACCCAGTTCTCTATTTGTAAGATTAGACCCTTTCTGACTCACTGATATCAGTTTAAAACAGTTGGAACAACCTTTCAAAGAGTTTTAAAGAGACATGAGATCATGTTATGTCAATTTAGTGCCTCTTTCTACCCTGTCTGTCAGATCTCTGGGTATCATCTTTCTGTTACCAGTGTGGTGACATTTGCAGTGAGCTGGTTTGGATGTCAGAGGTAAAAGAGAAGAAACATGAAGTGGAACATGAAAGGGATGCGTCGCCTCATAATAATGCCAAGTCATCCCATCGAATAGGAAGTGAGTGAATAGGAGGTCAGAGTACAATGTGTTCTTCCACTGGTAAGTATCATGTATCCCATAAACAAATGTACAGTGCACGCGCATGCACACACACACACACACACACACACACACACACACACACAGATCTTACATAATGTAGGTAAACAAAACCATGTGCGAAAGGTCTCCTGTTTGTCTAGGCTTTATCGTGACAACAAAGGCAGAGATAAAGTGCAGAGTCGTCTGTCAATACTGAGAACAATTAGAGCTCTGTGTAAAACTGTAAATAGATGTTCTGTCTTTTTATGGGGTTTAGACCAATCCTGAGAAGTTTAGAGGAGCCAAAAGCCTCTAAAACTGCACTTTACAGCATTAGCATTTTGAAAATCTGCTGAAGAGTATCTGCTTTCTTAAACCTCATACGGCACACTTGTATTATCAGTTAAGGCTGCGACTAACGACTATTTTCAATATCGATTAATCTGTCGATTATTTTCTAGATTAGTTGATTAGTTGTTTGGTCTATAAAAGTTTTCCAAAGCCCAAGATGCAACCTAAAATGTCATGTTTTGTCTCAACCAACAGTCCACTACTCAAAGATATTCAGTTTACCATCAGAGAAGACCAAAGACACCAGAAAATATTCACTTTTAAAAGGCTAGAACCAGAGCATTGTAGCACTTTTTCCTATTAAAGTACTCAAAACAATCAATTGATTAATCAGCTAATTGTTGCAGCTCTACTCTCAATATTTGCATTTTAATAATGAAATGCATTACAAAGCTGCACTAGGGCAATTGTGTACTGTATTGTGCTTGTAAATGTCACTTTTTATGCACAGATTTCGCAACATCACTGATCACAAACTTCGTTGGACAGAGTGAATCTATCGTTTCATTCTCACATGGAGAGGATGGGACATGCTTCTCAATTTATTTGTTCTTAATTCGGATTGTTGTACTTGTACAGGTATATCTGTGCAGATTGACAGTGTGTCCATTTAAGGATAATTTTCAAGCTGTCTTTTTGGTTTGGTTTGATAATATTCTTATGTATTTATGACCTACAACATTATCAGGCTTTGTTGGAGATTGACCGAAGAAATATCGCGAAAAAAAAGGGAGCAAACAAGGAACAAAGTATCCTAGACGCACAGCAAAGCAGATCACATTTTTTAAAAGATTTCAAGATTTCTAAATATTTCTAAATTCTGAATCAAAGATTTCCTTGATTATTTCACATTAACAGTCAACTTTTTTTGTAACTTTCAAAAGCAATTACCGGGATATGGAAAGAATGTTTTTAGCTAAAAATAATAATAAAGAAACCTTAGAAATCCCTTCTGTTTACATTTGAGGAGTCTAATGAGGAGAGCAGCAGAGGAGGAATATTTAGATGTTCCCTCCTTGGTATCATGATGATACGACAGCAGAGTTTGCTTTGATCTTAATGGTGCGTCCCATGAAATATTTATCAGGAAGAACTACACACGGTGGGGCTCTGATTCTTAAAACAATGAAACCGAAACACCCCCACATCCCTCTGCCAGCTCTGAGGCCCTGAGCAGAAGTGTCTTTGGTTTACTATACACGAAGTGCCTCTGGGGAGCAGAGGAGTGGGAACTGTAAAGTATATCTTGTGGCATAACACTGCTGAATAGGATGTTATATGAGCTTGGCCGGGGAGGACAGGTGATTTATATGTTTGTGTGTGTGTGAGAGAGAGAAAGACAAAGAAAGACAGGGGAAGAGAGAGGTCAAATAACTGATGCAAATAATTCTTCAGACTTTGATTCAGTGGAATACACCAAGATTTTGGTTGATTTACTTGAAAAAAACAGTTGCCAATTAACTTAATGTTGATCACTAATCAATTAACTGACTTAACATTGCAGCTCTAATTACAGCTTCCATGAGCCATGGCTGTCGTTTCTATGGAGGAGAGGCCAGTCAGTGGCGCAAATCAGAACGAGAGCTCCATAGTTGCTTAATTAATCCACAATTGAACCAAAATTTAAAAGGGAACCAATTTAAGCCTCAGATTGCGTTTTCAGTTTTCTCAATGTTGTAATCTTTACCTTCCTCCAACCGTTAACATCGCATGTGAACAAAATTTACACTCATTTATTGGCTGTTTGTTGCCGAAATGCATCTCCAGAGTTGTAGTTAACTTCTACCCTGTCTTATACCGTAGCAGTTTGACTGGGAGCTGGTGTGCCAGTCAGAATGCAAGACTGACAATGATAATATTTTTCAGTTAAATGCCAGTCAACGCTACAAAGGGTACATGACTTGATGGCCCCTTAACAGTCACTAACAACCAGATATTTCCAAAGGCACCAGCTGATGAAAAGTAACAAACACCCAAGAATTTGAAGGCCATCACAGTGTATTGTACAGTCAGTGCTGAATACAAAATCCACAGTTCAAATATCAATAAAAGTCCTCTTCAGGATCCCCAGTAAGCTAACAAAAATACTCAGTTTGAGAGTTAATAGCACCACGGGCAACAAATAAACGAATAATCCCAAGGAACGCCTCTTGCATCTAATAGACAAGCTTAGTGCTGCTCTGACAACTCCAGAGTACCTCCCTATTCTGGTCAGTGCGCTGCTGTCCGCTCCAGAGAATGGACCATCTGGGAGCCTGGCGCTTTGATGGTGGGTCCACGGAGTAGAGGATGGAGCTGGGTGATAATCCAATTCTGTAAAATGGGTGAACTAAGAATTGTGGACTTTTATGGCTCGTTGCCAGGGATCGGCAAGCTAACCGACCAACAGTCTCAGGACGGACTGTACCTCTTCCACTGGTGAGTAGATGTGCGCCATTTTGGTTTGAATGCCAGCATTGATATTCCCTGAGCTGGCTGGCTGATGTGTGTGTGACGCAGAAGGGTGGGTGCTCAATGGCGCCGATCGCTACGACTTCTTATCAAAGAACCAGATATTTTCTAATGTAGATGTTCATCTTTTGCACTGATGATTTGACCAAGAGAGTTTCATGCCAATCAAAGCCGTAGAAGAGCTCCAACTGTGAGTCACATAACACTGTCTACAGGAAAAATGAACCTTGTTTCCTGTCTGCTTCTTCACTAAATCACTGTAAGATAAAGGCAAAATGCCAAAAAAAAGCTAAAAGGAAAATTAAGAGTGCCATACAAGTGAAACCTTCTGAGACTGGTCCTGTCTTTTATATACTTCAGTGAGAGGTGATACTTGTGAGTCTGCATTAGTTTTAGCTAGGTTGACCTAATAAACTGAGCCCTGAATGTGAAATTGCGAGGGAAAGCACAAAGCATACAACAAGAGCAGAGAAAAATATGCAGCTCGATTATAAATGCAGATAGATAAAATAAAAAAAGAAAGAAAAAGAGTGAAAAAGGTCAGCCTGGCCTTGCAAGTCTTACAAGCTTGTTCCCTCTCCTCGCTCCCATATGTTTCTCACCACTGTGTAAATCTCACTTTCCTCCTTTTCATAAAACGTCAATAATAATCTTTTCTCAAGGAGGGATGAAGTGGATGGTGTTTACATAAGACATTTCCAGTGTGGGCAGAGCGACAGCGGCTGAGCTCAGCTCTCGGTCTGACTCTGCCCACACAGGACACGTCTAGTTTAAACAGACTTCCACTCCTGACAGATCATTTATGAAGAGCAGGAAGTCCCGCTTAAACGAGGCTGGAAACGTATCTGAGGCTAAACAGATAAACAGGAGGGCATGGACGGCAGGTAGGAAGTCAGAAACGGAGAAAGAAAAAATGACTGATTAGGAGTTAAAGGGGAAAGGAGAAAAGGAAGGGATGTAGGATGGAAGGAATTAAGAAATTATCTCTAGAAAGAAAAAGAAAAAGACATCAAGGCAGAGGAAAATAAGGAATGTAATATAATACGCTTAAAACTTTAACTTCCGAGAGATTCCGACTATTGATCACAATCTGCTAGTTGACAGCAAACAATCCTAACATGAGTTTAATTGTTTTAAACAACTCAGAAATACTCTTAATTAGCTACAGCTGATAAAATTTGCCATCAACAGCTGTAATTGCAGTTAAGAATATCGACCATTGCCAACGAGAAATGTAATCCTTTTAAAACATGTTAAATTTTTGGTTAATAATTTGAGCTACAATTAAAAGTTGCAGCATTTGCAGGTTCAGGATTTCCCACAGTGTTTTATAGAAAGAAGAAAGTCAGATGAAATGATTATGTTGTTACAAACGAAAACAGTCCACACATTTGATCAGTGAGGCGACTGTTTAACCTTCATCTCGAAACTACGTTGATAACGAGATGAGACGCGTCAGGATCTGTCTGATTCAGCCCGGCGGGTGATTGATTGAGCGATCGCAGGAGAAAGAAAAAGAGAGAATCTTTTGAGTTTTTTCCATGCTGGGAAAAGTAAAGACAAACAGTTCAATCAGTCACAGTTAAGTGCTGATGTGTGAGGAAAAAAAAAACTCACCACTGGACTGCGAGTCAGACACAAGGACATCAGCAATCGAAGGCGTTTTACCCACTAGAGTCTGCTTTGAGTTGAAGTTATTTTAAAGTTCATATTAACCAGCTGGACTTGTATCAACTCAGCAGTTCCTTGGGGAAAACTTAAAATTACAATTTCAACGAACGTAGGAACGATTAAGCAATCAGCCATGAAAGGGAGGGGGGGGGGAGAATACAAGAGGGAATCAGGATCATAACAGTACAAATAATCGAGAAGCCCTGGCAGGAGCAAAGGAAGAAGAAAGTTAAGGAAAGATGGAGAGACACGGAGAAAAGCGGGAGAAAAAGAAGAAAAAAGTTGAAAGAGTGCAGCTGGGAAAGTAGGCAACAAGATGTGATGGAAGAAATTGGAAGAGGAGAAAAAAGAAGAGATGGAAGGATTCTTTCCCTCTGTCTCAGTATTTGATTTTGACTCGTAGTCAAGACTTAAAATTATTTCAAGAAGCTCCTCTCTTCTCTTAAATTCCTCCAATGAGATACAATAACCTTTCACACATGTTAAGTTAATGTAAAATCTGCTAACAAAGCTGCAGAGCACATTACCAGCACAACAACAGCAACACAGCACAACATCACAGAGGAGGAAGTTTCTTTTAATAAAAAGCTGGAACATGTCCTCATGCTGAAAACACTTGAAGGTAAGGCTGTTACTCTGAATACAAGATAAAACAACTTGTTCAAACATACCATTCTTGTCAGATTCAAACAATCGCTTCCCTGTGTGTACACATACTCTGTGTGTGTGTGTATGTGTGTGTGTGTGTGGTTTAAATAATCTCTCATTCTTGAAATACCTCACTGTCACAGTACAGCTATTCCCTTTTCTTCCCTGTAATCCCCCTCTTTCTTCCCCTAGTTTTCACACCAGACTCTGTGTGTGTGTGTGTGTGTGTGTGTGTGTGTGTGTGTGTGTCTGTGTGTGTGTGTGTCTGTGTATGACTGTGTATGAGTGCTTTGTGCCAACAGCCCCTTATCCTTGGGCAACCCCTACAAAATCCCCTACTCTAAAACACACTCCCCATATCAGCATGCAGACTGGAGCGGGAGAATCAGGCCAGCCTCCAACAGGGGCACAGGGTTACCCACCCCAGGGTCCAGGGGCAACCCTGTGTGGTGCTGGAGTTTGTGTGTGTGCGTGTGTGTGTGTACAACTACTACTGATAAAACTATCAGTAGTCAACCACCGGCTGACCAATGTGTTGCTCTTTAGTGAATGCACTGAGTGAACAGAACACATCAAACCTTTTTTGGGCTACTTGTGGGGGCAGCGGACACAAGCTGTGAATGCAACACTGATATGGACGAAAGTTAAATATTCACTCCTCCTAACTCCTGAGTGATATATCTAGCTTTTTTTGTTGCTAGCTTTCTTTTCTCCACTGAAAACAGATGCCAGCAGCTGCGGCTAAAAATGAGAGTGTGTGATTGAACCACAATAGCAAAGTTGCAGGCCAGAAAGCCAAAACAATGAGCTACTACTGAAGTCAAACTGGTTATGACGCAGACTTTGTGAAACAAAATGACAAAAGTTTTTGTCCTTCCTCCTCCAGTCTGAATGTGAAGTACTCTGAAATCCTCGCCAGCATTACCCTCTAAGCTTGTGATTATCAATCAAACTTGTTATCCCTGATTTCTTGCATTGTAATCAGATGAAATTCATCATTTATTATAAATTTAAGACAAGAAGTGGAATTTGCACTTAGCCTAGAAATCAGCAGCACACTGCAGACAGACATTGGTCTTTAGTGTTCATCTAACAGTCTGTTCAAATTGGACTGAAATCAGTTGAAAAGTTTCTTTTAAAGACTTTTATTTTGATGGCATTTGATGACTATATTTTCAACATGTCACATATTCTGCAGGATCTCTCGGACATATTTCTTGGCAAAAGTGAGATGCTACTGCAGTAACGGCGGCTTGTTTACTTCCATGTTTAAGTCGGATTCGTCTATATGTCATCAATACTGACACACACACACACACACAGCAGGGGAGGACGAACTGAACTCACAGAACCCAAGAGATGTTAATAAAATGTTTATATGTGTACACACATAAAGACACAGAGACACATATTCCAGGATTAAGAAGTGAATCGTCTTTATGTCTTATTCATATGAAGAAAGTCCCTCAGTGTAGGGAGTCATCTTTGTAGTATCGATATGAAATAAATAATGTAATTATATGTCAAATGCACAGACACATATACACACACACACACACACACACAAACAGAAATTGTTGTGCTGTGATGCAGGGAGCAGTGAGTCATCTTCATGTCATATTCATGTCAATGAAATCAATCATCCCCCCCAAACACAAACATCATTTGCACAGTGACCTTTCAGAGATGACTCACCCCTGTGTTGTTTTTATAGCAATCAGCTTGACTACCACACACACACACACACCCAATCATGGAAAGCAGACTTTTTTCTTTTTTTTTTTTTTTTAAACCACCAATTTGCATCCCTCCGCATTTTTTGCATCAATTTAAAACTTTTTCTTGTTTACAACTGAACAGATATTCAAAGAAACTGTTATCAAATCAGATCTGATGACCACATTTAATGAAATATTGATAAAAACATAATCATAGCAACAGGCAGTAGAAGACAGAATCAAGAAAATATACTGAAACCGAGTTTTCTTGCAGTAGAAACAGAAGTTAGATGAGGGGATTAAAAGAGGAAAATCAGAAAAGTTAGTCTGAGGAACTCTTCTTTTTTTTTTCAACAGAAATACCAAAGAGAGGATGTTACAGAGCTGTCCACACTGTTTGACTGACAGTTGATCTCTGCAAAGGTGCAGCGTAGAAACACCACAGTAATGAGCGCTGAGCACTGAAGATGGAGAGAACACGTTTAAAAATGAGAATCCACAGAATTACCATTTTAAGTAGGAGCTCATGAATGAAAAATGGGACTTCATTATGGCCTTTCCTCTCTTACCGCCTTTCTCTCTCTCTTTCTCTTGATGTCACTGCCACTCTCTCTCTCTCTCTCTCTGTGTCTCCACCTCCTACTCGTGTTTTCATACGCACTTAAAAATATCTGTCCAGCACAACCAGATACATCAAATTTGCTATCACTCTCAGGTCTTGTAGTCTATGTAAGGGCATCATAATGGATTGAAAAATATAGTAAAATCATGCAACTCTTCCACAAGTTTCTTGTTTACACACACCCCAAGTATTGTGCAGTAATAGTATACAGTACTATACTTTAAGTTTAAGAGAAGTTACAGGAAATATTTATAGCATAATACTATATCTAAAGGGTTTTATGTCAAGTTTAAGAGAAGTTACATGAATCCAAAAAAATCTAAAAAATCTAAAAAATGGTTGGATATCACTAATGCCTTGATGGAATTTGTGAATCTAAATAGTCAAATACTTTATTCTAAGTCTTTTTCAGCCAAAAATTTAACCTTCTAGGTCAAAGTTTAAAGGAATTAATATCCACTCATGGAGTTAAGGGGATTGTTTTTCAGGGATTCTCTGTACACAGGAAGCCAGTGTCAGTGTGTGTTTTACAGTGAGCTGCCATTTTGGTCTGTGGTTCAGATGCCAGTACAGTCTGCCCGTTGTCATGGATATGACTCAGACTTATTAACACCACTACTCTAAAGCACTGCAGGCTACCGCTCGCACACAAACACTACATTTGCACACGGATACTGCCAAGTGCACAAACAGATACTGACAGGCGCGCGCACACACACACACACAATCCGAACTTATCGACAGCGAACACACATGACCACACGCATTCCTAAAGAAATGCTCACACAAATAAACACGAGTACAAACGCACACAGAGAAACACACACACACACACACACACACACACACCCCTCTTGGTTTGTCGCCCTGTTTGCCTTCCCTCTCCCCTCTCCAAACTCCCACAGTTCCTCCACAAACAGTACAAAAAAAAAAAAAAAGAAACACAAAAACTAACTCCCACCGCCCCAACCCCTCCCCAGCTCCTTTCTTTCAGTCCTGTCCTCAGAAATGTGCAAACAATGTTAAACAAAAGAGACGAGGCCCGTAATAAAAAGAGGAAAAGAAACGAAGGGGGCAGTGGAGGGAGATAGAGAGAAGAGAGAGAAGGATGGAGTAGTGTGTTTGTGCCTGGAGCAGGGTTTGGGCAAACGAGGCGGGGGGAATGTTTTCATTCATATTTTCCACTCAGTTAGTTGGGAGCCAGAGAGGCACAGGAGTGAGAGACAGAGACAGTGAGAGGGGTAAGACACACAGAAAGAGAGGATAAAAAGTGGAAGCGAGAGCTGACAGGAGACACCAAAGATTGTTGGGGTTTTTTTTTTTTTCATGTTTCGTGGCACAATTCCACTTCAGCTCTCTTTCTCTGCCCTACTGTCTTCTTTACCCCTCCCTCAACCTCTTCTCGAGTCTAAATCTGTTATCTCATCCAAGTAAAAATGAACTTAACTAAAAAAAGTTGAGGTCTATTGGCCAAGAAAGCTGAAACACCACAGGTATGGAATAGAAGCAGAATAAATTAGATGAGCAGCAGAAGATATTAAAATGTGTATTAAATATGAACCTGACACATTAGAATAAGAGATATAGCTTACTTACTTTTGGACTACTTACTTTTTTACACTCCAAATACTATTAAGTTGATAAGCTTAAATTATTGATATGATACGAATGAAAGTTTAACTGGGAGATTCCAAGAAGTAAATCTGACGTGACATGAGCGGTCGGATCATTTCAGTCAAGAAGATTCCCCGCTCTGTTGGTCTTGCTCAAATGTAAATACACACAGTCGACTCGCAGTCATACTGTGGAGTTAGCGAGTGATGTATCTTACTCCAGACATTAGCCAAGTTTCAATTTGTCAAGTTACATGATTAAAAATAATTACATACAGCTGATGTAATCTGCAGCCAGCAACGTTTATCACTTTATTCAGCAAAATCGGCAGTCAGCAACAGCCAGAACTACTTGATTGTTAGCTATGTTTTTCTTTGCAAATAAAAAAAAACAGGTATTTAAGGTTTCTGTCTCTACATGCATTGTGTGTATCCTTGCATTTCCAGAAATTTGCAGAGCCAGTTTTGGAAGACTTTGAAACCTACATCCATGTTTGTTTGCAAGCAGTGTGTCTTGTGCACGTGCCCATGCATGCATGAGCATCCTTGCAGGTTTGCAAGATACTAACAAACTGGGGATCCATTCTTAAAAGCATTACCCCATTACTCGACAGAAATTATCATTAAACTTGGTGCAGTAAAATCTAAATTCAAATCTCCTGGAAGAAGAGACCATAACTTTCTCAGCATGCTCATTGGCAGGAAAAAGGAGCTGCCAAGTGCTTGGTTACTGCACAAGCTGTTCAAGAGAAATTAGATTATCACTTTATTCCTTTTTTTGGAACCAGACCCCCTTTCGCTTCAATAGTTTAAGAGAAAGCAGTGAGGAGGCTGAAACGCATTAGCACATTTGTCGTGTATGGTGGCCATATGAATTTCAATCGACTTCCCAGTGCCGGGGGTGGTGCGTAAAAAAATGCCAGAACTTTCATTTGAGGCGAGGACTGTTCCTTTAAGAGGGTTGCGGGCACTTTCCAGGGAAAATGAGGAACACATTACATCACTTTAATGTCATTATGTACAAGTTATTGAATCAGAGTATGAATATCTGAGTGCCCACTTTAATCACCCCCACGAATCGCAATATTTAGTATTCTAAAAAGAAAAAAGTTGTTTTTTTTAAAGTTGCAGTTCACTGTGTAAAGAGTTTACTGTATATTTTGAGCGTTGTGAACAAGTGAAAAAGTTTAAGAAAACAACAGCTTCACAAGCTTTCTGCAGTCATCCAGTCCTAAAGGCAGGACAGGAATGTCACTCAACTGAGTCACAATGTTCCCTATGCAGCTTTTAGCAAGAAACACTAATACCTCTTTATATAAATAATTACACAATGCTGGGTGTGTGTGTGTGTGTGTGTGTGTGTGTGTGTGTGTGTGTGTGTGTGTGCGGGGTAGTTTGCTGAAACACACCCAGACAGGCAAACACACACACACTCATTCACACAGAAAAAAACACATGAAAAGGCAGGAAAACAAACACAGACAACCACGCACAAAAACACAGACAGACAAGGAAACACACAAAATGCAGACACAAGTAAACACAAACTGACAGGAACAGGCACACACAGACACAATGAATGGGACAGATACACTGATGGGAGACGCCTTCATTGTGCAGCTGTCAACAGAAACTCCTCCCCAGTCCTCTGCTCTACAGACATACCAGCTCATTTAAAACCCTAAACTGAAAATAATATTATTGTTAACTTTGATAACATTGATTAATATATTGGCTTGTAAGAAAATGTTTTTCATTCCAGGAAATCTTGTGGAAAAATTGTGGGCTGGCGTTGGATTATCAGTTTTTTTGGATTAATGTTGCTGGGTTAGTGGGTTTCTATCTATCCAACTACAGTGTATCTGCAAGACTTGGTGGTGTAATCAGATAAATAAGAGCACTATATTTAAAAAAAATGTCTGCGTTGGCGGGAGGCGTATTGCTACAGGACTTAGTGAGAAGATAAAATATGATCCAAGAACACAAGAGTTTATATTACAATAAGATAAGAGCATTTACAACTCTGAAAACTTATCAAGGCTACAGTTATTTTATCCTCTGTGTGGACAATGTCATTGTTACAAAATATTCACCAGGAACGTGCATGTATTTGATCAGCAAACACAGCGCACTGCGTCCAAGTTGGTACCTCGGCTGTGCCAATTCAATCTTGGTGTTTTATACACAGTTCAAATGGCAGTCTGAACATCACTTAAAGGCTGAATCACACCAAATGACATAATTTATTGTAATGGAATCAATGCGTTCGCATGCTGGCACAAATTAAATCTGTGCAAATTTTTGCATCAAGTTTAACAATGGTGAACTTTGACACACAAATTTGTACCGTTGACCAGTACGAAGCCGTGTTGACCTTTGAAGGAAGGAAATATAAACTCCTCCACAAAAGAGCATGAATGGTTTGATTACAGTTATAGGAGGCGATAATACACACACATCCTTTGAATCAACCGTGTGAACTTATTGTCCTGTTAGCGTCCAAGCTAACGAGACAGTTAGCCAGCTCGCTTCACTTCAATGAGTCTTTATTGAATGAAATGATGTACAATACTGAGAACAAAATGCTAGGGGGGAGTAAACGGTCCAGCACAGAGAAAACAGCAAGAAGCTCAGGGAGCTATTGTTCCCGACAGGCTAGCGTGATAGCGGTTAGCTCACCAACTACAGCAGTTTACCAACTCGCCCTGTGAGTAGTCCCTCCATCACGAGCATCTAAAACCACCTATTTTGTACATATGAATTTTGCGGCATGTGACCAGGCTGTGAGTCAGCCATCACAGTGCAAAGTTTAACCCACAAGCATTTTCTGATGGCTGATTTGAAATGTTTTGCTGAAATGTCCTCATGAGAAAAACATCCTGACCTTTTTTTTTTTTACCACAGAGACAATGCAGACATATATATCTATCAAGCAGCAAAGACACAGGGTGTAAATGTCTTAAAATCACTAAAAAATGTCAGAGACACCCAAACAACCACTTCAGAGAGCTTGACTGGAGTATGTGTGAGTAATTTGACTGAAAACCAGAGTAAATGACTCACTGTTCAGCCAATATTCAGCTGAAAGTACAGCTACTTCCACTGGTTACTCTCCTTGAGTACATTTTAATTACTTTTGCTGATTAGTTTGTTCATACTGACTTAAGGAGGAGTCGTTTCATAATCAATGTCATCTTATTTTCAAGCCAATATGGCCCAAATATAACAGAACTTCTCAAACTTATTGAGACATTATGAGTTGAAAATGGAAAAATAGCTTTCTGGAGTCTTCCATGATTGGCCACAACTGAAACTATGTCTGTTACATATTAATGGATTTTTACAGCTGAACACTACATAAAAAATAATTTAAAAAAAAAACTCGTTGGACTGTCACATGTTATCTGAGGATGCGCTAAAGTCCCAAGATCAATGTGAGGATGATGAAAACAAGAAGATTGCTATGCCATATTTTGACAGCTTTAGCTGCCCCTTAGTTCACTCCCAGATTACGGCCTGAGGTTTAAAAATGTGACTCCTCATTCAGATCTAATAAAACGCTGGAGAAAAATAGTCTGCAGAGCAAATAAAAGGTCTTGTGGAAAAACATGTTGACAGGCTTTCAGTCTGATAGCACTGCCTCGCCTCTGTTCTTCTGTCTGTCTGCGTATGTGTGTGTGTGTGTGTGTTTAATATTGCAGTGTTTATGAATATGAGATCATGTCTGCTTATGCAAGTTTCCCTAAAAGCAAAATGCATCTGCAGTGTGGGTCTTTGTGAGTATAGGTGTCTGTGTGTATAAGCAAGCTCTGTTTTGTTTTTAAGGGCTCAGGCCCTCATTACATGCATGAGGCAAACTGCAACTAGTATGTATGTGTGTGTGTGTATGTGTGTGTGTGTACGTGTGTGTGTTTTTCTTCTGTGCTTTTGTAAGACAGATCCGAGCAAGCGTGTGGGAGTTGTTTTAAAAAGCTCCCTTGAAAGATAAGAGACCAGAGAGAAAGGGAAAAGAGATAGGGGGCTACTGAGTGAGAGATAGGAAAAAGAAAGGAGCATAAAATGCAGTGAGATGAAGGAGAGATGAAAAAAAAACAAGAGAGACAATAAAAAAAAAGAGAGAGAGGAAAAAGAGAGAGGTCACAGAGAGAGAGAGGCTGGTGATTTCACCCCTCAAATGCCGTCCTGTTTTGGATGATGTCATGAAAGTTACGATTTTACATGCTCTGTGTGTGTGTGTGTTAGTGTGTGTAAATTGCTTTTCACCCGCTGTGGGATAAGGATGAGTCAATTTTCTCTCAGGAACAAATGCAATCTACTGTGTGTATATGCTAGATGTGTGTACATACACACACACACACACACATACACACACAAAAAAACACTAAGCCCTTCCTACACTGACTTGATAGCAAGGATTACATTTCTATACGAGGCATCAATATACAGACACACGCAGACGGAGCTGTGTTTTCGTCACCTCTCTGCCTCACAATCCATCAGTTACACACTTTCACACCTGTGACCTTGTCATTTTGTAATACGGTTGGAGTTCAATAGCATTTTATCAAATGTGAATTCAGTATCGAATTCACTCATCGAATCTTTTTGAATCCGTTAATGAATCTCAAGTTCAGCTCTCAACATTTTGTAATTAACTATAATTGAAAATAACTAAAACCCAAAGATTGACCTGATATCTGTAACCAGCTGTTGTCGGGTGCAACTCTGACCCTGTGTCTCACCGCTCCCTTATCGTTTTTATTGTTTTAAGTATGTTGTAAAGTGCTGTCCTACCGTTTGTTATATTGTTTGTTTAGCCTACTATCTTAACCATCATGAACCTCTCGGCTGCTTATGTTGCTTTGGCGGATTTATAAATTTGATATCTGGAGGTAACGCCGACAACGCTGACAACGGGATTTTCCAGCCTCCCATTACTACCCATTCCAGGGAGTTTTTGCTCCCCTGTAGGGGTAATACAAACAGCTTGGGCGCTGATATTAGTTTAACTTGTGGTTTGTTAAGGCTGAGAACGAAGAAACAAAAAGCAAAGAAGCTCTGTTATGGCAATATTGAGGATGCAAATAAGGCAATATACAGACTTCCAATTGGCAAAGCACACCATAACATCATCCACTTATTGCAGAAGTACAGACGACAAGTAAAGAGGGAAAACCCCACCATAAAAACAGTTCAAGTCTGGGCTTGAGAAAGTGAGAACAAGCTATGGTATTGTTTTAAAACTGCAAACTGAGATATGTTTTTTGACTCATGCAGAGACCCCCGTGAGCTGACAGACTGTATCACTTCATATGTACAATTCTGTGAGTAATCTGTAACCAACACCAAGGAAGTCAAAGTATTCCCTAATAACAAGCCCTGGCTGTCACTTGAAAAGATGCCGTAATGACAAAAAGGTGGCATTCCTCATGGTTGACACTGAAGGTGTAAAAGACAGAAGGAAGGAGCTCAAGACCAAGATACACAAAGCCAAAATTGATTTTAAAAACAAAGTAGAGAACCAATTCTGCACAGGGAACCCCAGATAATCATGGGGGGGACTTAACACAATGATGGACAAAACGCCCAAAAGACAAGAGGACAGCTCTACGACAGCCTCTCCTTTGTGAATGAAGTTAACCATTCTTACGGAAGATTTGGCACCACAGTCTGTAAAGACAGGAGCAATGCCATCTGTACCAACATACCCAGAAACCCAATAATCCAGCTGTCCGAGGAGGAGGTTGGCACCTGCCTCTCTCTGATTAAGCCCCATAAAGCACACAGGACCTGATGGCCTACATGGACGTGTTTTGAAATCATGCTCCATCCAGCTAAGGTCAGTTTTAACTAAACTATTCCAGTTCTCTAATACATGGGAGGCATCAGACCAGGACCAAAGAAGCCAGGGTCCAAAGATTTGAATGACTTCTGCCCTGTGGCTGTAACCCCTGTACTGGCCAAGTGCATGGAGAGGGTTGTCAGTCTCACTTCATCCATAGCACAACAACTGGACCCATTACAGTTTACTTATGAAACCCACTGAAGGACTGAGGACGCCACACTCACACATGGTCAACATGGTTGCCGGTCACCTACAGAAGACTAACACATATGTACGGATTTCATTTGTTGATTTTAGTTTAGCTTTTAACATGATGCAAATTCATGTACTCCTGCAACGGCTTCTGGACTTTGGAGGTTGAGCCAGGGCCTTGTGCACTGGGTCAAGGATTTTCTAACTAACTGCCTACAAAGTTAAAGAAGCACTTACTGATGAGGTTGTTTTAAACACAGGTGCCCCGCAGGGCTGTGAATGACATCCCACAACAGCAATTTCAAGCTATTTAAATATGCTGATGACATGACTTTAGTAAAAATGATGATGTCTCTGATTATTTTGCTCAGGTTTCCAAGTTAGAACAGTAGTGTAACTCTAGCTTATTGTTAATTAATGTTGGAAAAACAAAGGAGCTCGTTCTAAACCAAGCAGACCGACTCTCATCACTGATACTGTGTGACCAAACTGTAGAAACTGTCAACTGTTTTAAGTATCTGGGGACACACATAGATGACTCATAATTGAGTTACACAGAAAATGTTGATTTTCTTTGTAAGAAAGCTAGTCAGAGACTATTTTAATTAGGAAACTGAAAGGGTTTGGGGTCAGTCTTGGTGGTTTGGAAAAAGTGTATTCTTATTTTTAATATCTCTGTCTGGCTTGGACATTTGACTTTAGTAAATAGAAACAAGCTGACCAGGATTGTTGAGACAGCAGGGAAGATAGTAGGCTGCCAACAAAAGCCATTAGATGATCTTTATAGCACAGCTGTACGCAGGAAAGCCGTCAATCAAAACACATCCTTCCACCCTGAGTTTGAGTTGCTCCCTTCAGGGCGACACTATAGTTTACCGCAGCAAAGAAAAAGATCTACAAGGGTTCTTTTATCCCAAATGCAATTAACAGTAAACCTAAATATGTGAGTGTAGGCTGTACACCACTTGTATGAATGCACTGATGTTGTACAAGTAAGAGATCTTTGTTCTGCCAGTGCTATTAAGGTGCATAAACTTGAAATATCGTTTGATATGCTAGTTTTACCAGGAGTTACCTTGAGCCAAGTATAGATCAGTTTGTAGAAAGCAGTTTAACCAGACAACAACCAAAAATTTCATTTTGGCCTTTTGTCAAGTTACTTAGCCATTAAAATTAATTAGTCATGGCTGATCCAATCTGCTAGCAGCTGCGTTTCTCATTATCATTTCAGTGATGAAAACAACCGTCGGCAGCAGCTAAAAATGAGAAAACCTGCAACATCCTGGTGGCCCCGAGGTTAAGATGCAAGGTCGGCCGTGTAATTCCGGCCGGAGATCTATGTTGCATGATATGGTCCTCTCTCACTCTCTCCCCGTGTTTCCTGTTTGTGTCTCTATTGTCACTAACGAATAAAGTCAAAATGCCAAAACAAACATCTTCAAGAACATGAGAGGCCTGCTACCAGACTGAAACAAAAGGTTCAAAAAGGAAATTCGTCAGGCCTCAGAGTTTAGCAAATCTGGCTACTCTAGCAACCGGGATCCAAATACAAAATAGAACCAACCATTAGAGCACAACTCTATTATGTAACGATGGTCACTTATGGTCACATCATCCATCCATTAATCTTCCATCCATCAATCCTCCATTCTTAATCCTCCATTCTCAATCCTCCATTTGCACTCTTTTCATTTGGATGCTTTCATTTTTGTTTTTATTTTCTGCTGCGGGGCAGCTATCTGCTCCAGAAATGACCCGATTTCCCCACAGGGATGATTTAATTAAACTTAATCTAATCAGATCTAATCTAATCTAGTCTGTGATTTATAATACCACTATCTACTATTTCAGAAGAACAGCCTGCAGACTCTCCTAACTCCCTCCTTCTCCCTGTCAAAGCCCGGTGTGCTGCCCTGAATACAGAGAAAAACGGGTATAAATACAGAATGAAGAATTGTCGCTCCCCTGGCGCCTTAAACGCCACCGACCCACACACACACACACACACACATACACACCCAGTGAGAGAAAATGATGGGAGCAGACAGCCAAGTGTTTTCAGTTCTGTGAAACATATACAGGTCATGAATATTAACACAAACCAGTTGGTGGCTGAGGGAGAGAGAAAGAGCGAGAGAGATGTGGTTTTGCTGTCATGTTGTCAAGCAAGAAGCAAGAGAGAGAGAAAGCGAGAGAGAGAGAGAGAGAGAGAGAGAGAGAGAGAGAGAGAGAGAGAGAGAGAGCGTGTGTGTGTGTGCGTGCGTGAGTGTGAGTGTGTGAGAGAGAGAGAGCGAGTGAGAGAGAGCGAGATAGTTTGTGGAAAGGAATATACAACCAATTAGCTGCAATAAACTGTCCTGAACTGGTTCATTGTCAACACTCTTAACAATTGGGATAAAAAAATTAAAAAAAACAAAAAAAAACACTACAGAGACAGGGACAGAGTCATGAGCTCTGCATTTTAACACACCCGTAGTGCTAATCAGCTGATGAATAACCTCTAGGCTTGACTTTCCACACCGCTCACACACACAAACTGACAAGTGTGCACCTTTAAGTACACAAAGATATAGACACACACATACACAGTTTGTCTATAAACTGTACGAGTCAGTTTGGCTAATAAAATATGAGAAATTTGGGACAAAGAGTGAGGGAGAGAGCGAGGGTTAGAGATGGAGGGAAAGAGTGGGAGAGAGGAAGTAAAAGAAAAAGGAGGAAGAGTGGCGTAAGAGGGTAACAGACTGACACATGAACAAACAAGGAGGGGACAAACAAATCAAACTATGTCTCAAGCCATGTCCCATTTCCTGAATGCAATTTACATACCAGAAAATCAGAACATTATGGGATACCACTGTGTTTGTGGGTACATACACTATATGGCAAAAAGTACACATATATATATATATATATAGATATAGATATAGATATAGATATATATATCATATACTTTAGTGCACTTTTGGTCTGCGGCTGTTCTTCATTGTCTGGGTTAGGGTTCGAGACAATAGAGTGCTTCCCACTTTGTGGCAACAGTTTGGGGAAGGCGCTTTCCTGTTTCAGCTTGACAATACCCTGTGCACAAAGTCACGTTCGTGACGAAGTGGTTTTCCCAGTTTAGTGTGGAGGAACTTGACTGGTCTGCACAAAGTCCTGAACTCAGCTCTTTCCATCATCTTTGGGTTGAACTGTTGTGCTGACTGCGAGCCCTTGCCTGACCTCACTGATGTTCATGTGACTGAATGTCAGGCTGCAACTAAGAATTATTTCAGTGATCTGTTGATTGTTGTTTTGATTAATCGATTAGTCGTTGGGTCTTTAAAAAGTCAGAAAATGGTTAAAAAAAAAGGTTGATTACTGTTTCCCAAAGCCCATATGCAACCTAAAAGTCCATAAACCCAAAACCCAAAAATATTCAGTTTTTTATCATAGAAGACTAAAGAAACCAGAAAATATTCACATTTAAGCAGCTGGAACAGTCGGCAACCTATTTTCTGTTGATCCACTAATCGATTAATCAATTAATCCTTGCAACTGTAGCTGAATGTGAGCAAATCTCTGCAGCCATGTTCCAAAATCAGGTGGAAAACCTTTATAATGAACTGTTCAACTATCATACAGTATCAATCAAAAGTTTGGACACATTTTGTCATTCAAGTGAATGAGAGGGTGTCCAGACTTTTAACTGGTACTATACACGGATGTAATCAGCTGTCCACATACGTTTGGCTTTTTAAAGAATGATTTACGTGTTGGTTCAGGAGTAACTTCTCTCTCTCACCTCATCTGACACACAAATGCATCCATGCTTTTATCTCCTCCACACTTGATTACTGCAATGCATTTTATTCTGGTCTCAGCAGCTGCAGTTGGTACAAAACGCTGCTGTCGGGCTTTTAACACGTACTACGAGAAGCGACCAAATTACACCAATCATTGCTGCCCTTCACTGGTTACCTGTGAGTCGTAGAATTGATTTTA
This sequence comes from Thunnus maccoyii, assembly GCF_910596095.1. NCBI lineage: Eukaryota > Metazoa > Chordata > Actinopteri > Scombriformes > Scombridae > Thunnus > Thunnus maccoyii. Next base: position 10,905,863 of record NC_056545.1, read on the forward strand.
AGATTTTGCTGCTTGTTTTTTAAAGCCCCGAATGGTCAGGCCCCTGCCTATATCTGTGATCTGCTAACTCCTTATGAGCCTGATCGCTGCTTGAGATCCTCCAGCAAAGCCCTACTGATGGTTCCAAGATCTCAACTTGTCACTACAGGGGACCGGGTCTTTGCTGTTCGGGCTCCTCAGCTGTGGACCTCCCTACCTGGAGATCATCTTTAACTCTCTTCTTCACTTTTATTATGTGGCTTTCTCTTAACTGATGGTAATTGTTGTACTATTTTATTTATTCTACCTTGTCTATATCTTTTTTCTGGATCTTATTTACTTACATTATCTGTTTTTATTGAAAAGCACTTTGTAACTTTATTTTCAAAAGGTGCTAAATAAATAAAGTTATCATTATTATTATTATTATTATTAAATGCACGTTTGCCCTTTTGTTACCTGGGTGAAACTAGCATGATTAATAAAAAGTGCTAAAGATACACAGTAAGTGAGAAAGCAAAACTAAACAGAAACTATTTTCTTTATTATTGCTGCCGACACATAGAAAATGAAAAAAGAGAACAGCTAAAACTCTCAATGACACTCTGGCTTAGTACTGGTGGTAATTTCAGCGGCCCGAGTGACACACATGGTGATATCAAACACATTTAATATGGACAGGTCTCGCTCAAGATGTGGTTTCGTCGCTCGAAAACAGCGTGGCATCAACACTGTCACAGCAGGACGCCGACGAGGTCCTGCCAAATTCATATTCTGACAATCTGATTTGAGCCCATCTTGAACCTGACCTGAACCATTCCCGTCTGTCGGTTAATTGTAAATAATCCTGAAAGAGACTAAATCTGAAGAGCCGCTGACAGCAGAAAGAGAGAGAAAGTACAGACATTGCATGAAATATGAAAGAGAATGAAAAGAAAGAGAGAGGAAGAACGGGAGGGGTGATTAAAACAGACAGAGAGCGAGAGCACTTACTCCCACCTCTCTTCATATCTGCTCTTCTGTGTCACCCCAAGACAAGAGTTAATAGGCCAAATTTCTGCCTCTGCTCCTCCGGCAGCCCGACACTGAGAGCCGCTTCACTGCAGAGCCTCCAGCAACCCTGCCGGCAATTTGTCTTTTTGCCAACGCATGGGTTTTTTTTCTCCCTTACTTTTTTTTTCTTTTGCTAAATCAACATTTCTCAAGCAAATACAGCCCAGACGTGCAATCTAGTATATCCAGGGTGCTAAGTATAGCATTTTTAACATCACTAAACCATTAGCATATTCATTCTGAGAGATTAGTCTAATTACCATAAACAAACAGGGATCTTGTGGTCGCCTCTACTGGCCTTTACATTGTTTGAAACCAAATGTCACACAAAAACAGCATTGTTGTATTACAGCACAAAACAGGAAGTGGTGCAAGTGTTGGAATGTCAGAAACGCACTGTAATTAAATTCTTATGTGACCAGTTAATTAGTTGTTATTGGATTTGATTGGCCTGATTCCCTACTTCTGAATCGCTGCCCACATCTCAGATTTGTTCAGCGATCGTATACAGGAGGTCAGGTGTGTGTGTGAGTGTGCAGTGAGTTGGTGAAATAGTCAGCCAATCAGAGCTTAGTAGGTGGGATCAAGAAAAGGAATGTCATCTCGCTACATAGCTAGCTAGCCACCTAGCAACATTTACGAAAAATAGTGATAGAAAAATGGTGTGAATTGTGGATGAAATTCATGCAGCTGTACAACCTGTAAGTCAAATCAGAGAAGAAACTCTTAAATTGACACATGTATTTGATTGATATCAGAAACATTAACTGCTCCTAGCGACTAAAATTGACGTTGGTGGTAAAGATACATCAATCGCAATTGACTGGTTGGGAAAAAACAAAACAAAAAAGGGTTTGGCTAACACAAACGCAGTGTCAGGCTGAATAAATGAACTGAAATGAAATGGATAATACTGAATTGCATCATCTTGTGTGATGGTGTAGTGCTGGGCAGTATGACCAAAAAATTTGTATCACAGTATTTTTTAAGATTCAGGCGGTTTCACGGTATATCACGTTTTTGTTTGTTTGTTTTTTCAGGACTGGGCCTTTATATAGGTTAACAGTGACTTATTCTACTGTCAGGAGTACAAAGTCTACATGAATCGCTTCAAAAGTTTGTTTCTGAGTCTGAACGGAAGTAAACACAGGAACTAGCCGCCTATAGCAGCATTACGGCTAACTGCATAGAGATCTACAGTCAAGGCAGTTTGTTGGCTAACCGAATCACCCACATATTCATCCGCACATGCTGGTTTGTTTACATTTATGACGCTGACTTTCACTGTGGTTAGAATGTAAGGAAACTGAAAAAAAAACTAAGTGCAATGACGGATTATCCTAAAGACTTTTATGAGGACAATCGTGAGTTATTTCACTTTGACTGACCGAGTGTATCTATTTGAGCTGGAGTACACAGAGAGGATATAAAACAAATGAAAGAAGAAAAATGGAGGCAGAAAGGCAACAGAACCGTCAGGAAAGACAACGTACAGTAACGGTTACCTCAGAGGAACTGCTGCTGTTCCTGCAGTCACTGCTCTCCTCTCCTGACGAGCGAAGAGGAAAACTTTTCCTGCAGAGTGGTCCCTGTTGCTGCCAGACTCGGAACATCTAGAAGTGTCCACAGATGAGAGTATAATCCCAGCTGTGTAACTACTACAAATGGATTTACAGCGTTTATCACTGTTGTCGTCCTGGAGACCGTTTCACCTCCACAGAATCGACCGGATGAAAAGAGCGAGGCCGGCTGGACCAAAAGTTCAGGCTAAGCACGGTAAGAAAAATGCGATTTCAACACGTAACTGTGAGGGATTTAAGTATGTAAATCTCTATCATCCGTTAGGTAGTCCATGAAGACTGCTCAGTACGTATTTTGTCATTTTATCCTTGCAACTGAGAAACTTGCAGACATGAACCATTTTATTTCGTTGAGAGACTGAGCAGCCTCACACGTAAACAAACCGATATGCAAACTGCACTTGATGTAGTTCCCTATGCAGTTAGCCATAATGCTGCTACACGCGGCTAGTTCCTGTGTTTCAGCTATGCAGCTGTTTGGTTGTGTATGAAAAATTCATATCATAAGGAAATTAAAACCAGTATACCAGAATAACCGGTTTACCGCCCAGCACTAGTGATATCTCTTATTTTCATGTATGTAAATAGCAGTGGAAGATAACCAAGAGTCTTTCAATATAACGCTGTCCAAAAGATTTAACAGATTATATTTATAATGCATTTCATTAGAGTGCTGATCTACTAATGAATTTTCTTTAGTGGTCACAGGTAACAAAATAAATCTGTACAAATAAAACATTGTGGCTTTTCGTAGTCCTTTAATTTAATGTCTTTTATTTTAATGTCAGTTCCTCATTAACCTTCTTCCCCTGTTAATTACAAACGAGACCACAGTGGAGTTGCAGCCAAATGTATGAAAGGCTGACTGGTTGCAGTTTTCTGTTTGTACCTCACCTCCTTCTCTGCAGCTGCCAGAGCACACACACACACACACACACACACACACACACACACACATGCACGCACACACACTAACACACAAACACTCACACACCTGGCCTGTGGTTAAAGGATAAGAGGGGGGTTGATGAAACTTGCAGTAAAATGTTGGAGGTTTGGAAGTTGACTGGAGGGAGCAGTAAAGCAGAAATCACTCCAAGAAAGAGAGAAACATTTTGCCAATCGCAGCGTGACACTTTGTTTTATAAAACACATATTTGTAACTGGAAAGAGGAAACTCAGTTATGTCCCACAACAATTCGAGTTTTGACTCCTGTCCAGAGATCAACACAGCCAGAATTGTCATTATTGATATACTGATCCCAGTTCTATCTGATCCATGAAGAATCACCAACACTATAAAATATAACAGGGTTTCAACTCTGAGGTTTAACTTGTTGGTGACTGATTGACATGAAGGTTGAAAACTCTCCTGTAATCATTTCTAACAATTGTTAGACACTGTTGTGTGCGTCGTTTCTGTGCTCATATTACTTTTTTTTCCCGTAACAGCATAAAGGAAGACACTACTCTTCCAATTTTAGTAATTTAATCACAGTTACTGCTCGTAGATAGGCTTGGTATTCCAGTTACAGTACATTCACAAACTTCTCTAACCTCATTACTGTTAAACTGTCTCATTACTGAAACAACTTAGAATGTCACAATTTAAAAACAGCATCTTGTAAGTACTAAAGAAATATTGGATTGTACTCAATTTTAAATCACATCTGGGACAGGGTTCAACCATTGGATGTTCCCCAGATTACTGTGTTCATTTATGCTTTACTTTGTGTCTATTTCCAATTAGGAGATGCTAGTTAGAATTGTAGTGTTTGTGTTTTTATGATGCATGAGAAAGATATGCGTCACTACATTTAGTTAAAGATCCCCTGCACTCAAAAATGTGTTTTTCTTCTTATTCCTACAGTTGGATGTTTGAGCGTCACTGTGCAGTGAATGATGCATGTGCAGAGTTTTAACACTAGAAGACTCTTTTCACATTCATCTATTGATAGTGGATGAATAAGGGGCGTTCCCACGATTACGATTTGTGACATCACAACTAGTTTGGAGCCAATCCTGGTCCAATATTCAATTTACGCAAGTGTGATGTGGAAGCTTGAAGCCTCCAGTGCACATCCACATACATCTTGCATCCAGCTGTTAAACTTCTGAAATGCAACATTTTTGCATATTCAAAGATTCTTAATGAGGGAGAAGGACTTTAAAGTGGTAATTATACTTTGTTGTGGAATATCAGAAACACATTATTGTCCCAAGCAGAGTATTTTTATGACTTAAAACATGTCTGGAGGGAATCTTTAAACAGTAACTCAGTACCCTTAGATGATTAAACGTAGCCACTTTTATTTAAAATGATTTTGACACGTAATTTTATTTCTACTTAAATGAAAATACTGCAAAGTAGGAGTACTTTTAATTTAGCAGGATTAGCCAGAATCCTTTGTGGCACTCTTGATAACTGCTGTTTTAACTTCTTGAATTTCTTCAGTGTAAAGAAGGCTTTATAAAATATTATTAATTGGCAGCTTTATACGTTTGGTAGAACATACCTCTCTCCTATAAAACAGCTGAAAGGAAAGTCATTTCTTATAAACTGCTTTGCTGAACAGTCCAATAATTGGCTTGGATTCTGCGATAAACTCGATCCTCCCAAGAGAAGAAAGTGTCAACCCGACCAGACTGAGGAAAGATTAGAAACGATCTGCTAATAATCTGTATAAGCTTTGATTCTTTTGATGCCATCGACTGTGATGCTTCAAATTTTAAGGAAGCTGATCCAAATCTGAGCCGCAGGGGGCTACGCTGGATGCTGTAGCTTACCGGATTTTTAGTAACATGAATATTAAGACATCACTCAGTTGTTTTCTTTTTTTTTTTTTTTGCAGGCCCAGGGGAGACCAGGATGTTTACATACCAAGTTATAAACGGGACTGATAGCAGTTGTGGTGCGTCTGCTATTGTCTGTCTTCCTTTTCTTCTTGTGGCTGCAAAACTAATTTCCTCTCAAGGGACAGTAAAGATGACCTGGGTGTTTTCTTAATTTAATTGAGGTTGTCATGGGAAAACTCTCCTTTTTGCCATGTAGAAACCTTTCAGATACTTTCGTAGACTACACAGTTGTTTCTTTTTATTCAAGGGTTCCACAATTCATAGCGAAGAAAGTTTTTCTTTATATCCTGAAAATATTACTCTATCTCGGCACTGAAACGACCCCGGTGTCAACTTTATTACGAGAGACATTGTGGGAAACCCCTGTGGGCTTTGAAACTGAGACAAGGGGGATGGACTAATGGGTTGAAGCAATGAAGCCTTGGGCGTGCACACACACACACGTGCACGCACACACGCATGCACACAGACATGTTCAAACACACATACTAAAAATATGAACACATTAAGAGTAAGGGGCTAACCCAGCCCTGTCTCCATACATCTCTCTCTCTCTCTCTCTCTCACACACACACACACACAGACTCCCACCCTCTTCCTGCATTCCTCCCCTGTCTGACACACTTCCAGTAAGCCCACCAGCACTTCAAAAAACAGCCCACCACCACCACCAGCCCTCCAGACGACAGCAGCGCCTGCTAAAAACATGCGCTGCTCTGTCGCACACAAAGGCACAAACACCACCTTTTTTTATTGGGAACGAGGAGAAAAACAGAGCACAGGTGCAGCTAAATCCTTGGTTGGGTTTGGTGCATTTGTCAGCTGTTCCAGCCACAACGGCATCAGAGAAAACAGAAAATTGATCAGTAACTGTTTTGATAATCAATTTTCCAGCAAAAATGGCAAACATTCCCTGAATCTAGCTTCTAAACTCTTGAGAATTTGTTGATTTTCTTTGTCTGATGTGATTAGAAACTGCATACCTGTAGGTTTCGCACCGCTGGACAAAAGAAAGCAATTTGAACACGTCACCTTGGGCTTTAGGAAACTGTGATTAGCTTTTTTCACATTTCAATTCTGGAAAATCAAGGGAAGATTATTTGATGATGAAAATAGTGGATAATATTAGCTGCAACCCTAATGAACATTATGCCATGAATTTTTAAAGTGAAACAAGTCTAAAACCACGCTAGCTGCTCTGTGAGACATACCAGTGTTTTGAATTAAATGCTAACATCAGCACCAAAAACCAAAGTATTGGATAATTTGAGATTTTGCTTTTATTACAAGTCAACCTGAGGGGACATGAACGTCAGTCCGTCCAATAGCTGTCAAGACATTTCACTCCGAATCAAAAATGTCCAACTAGGTGATCACCAAAGTCGGTATCGGCTACACAGCCGACCAGCTGACCGACTGTCACTGCCATCCATAAAGCCATAAAGCTAGCACAAGTAAAAACACATCATTGATTCCTAAAAGGGTAAACTGTAAACTGTGTTGCTGAATCTTTACTGAGGCACTCCCAACAACAGATGAGAATAAGGTGCCATAACTTAATTTTGTTTGTTTGTGAGGAAATTAAGGATTTTTTTTTTTTATTGTAGTGGCAAATACCTCAACCTGTGTTCTTAAAAAAATCACCCTCATCTGCTGCAGGGCTGTTTTGATTAGCATTGTTTCAATTTCTCCTTTGCATTAACAGAGTACACTGCTTCATGTCTGCTCCTCAGAGGTACATTCCCACTTGCTTTAATTCTGTGCCTGAAAGCTTTGATTAAACCCACATACACAGACAACAGCGAATAGGAAACACAAGGGAGGAGAGGAGAGGAGAGAGAGGGATGAGGGTACTACTGTTATTTGTTAAAGCAATGGCAAAGCTCTGTTGTTTGTCCATCTCTCTTTTTCCCTCTCTTTTGTCATTCCCAGCAGATCTGCAGTCGTACCGCTCCACTCAACCGCCGCATCTACCTGTTTGTTTACTTATTCCCTCAGTTCCTCCACCATCAACATCCCTCCTGCCCGCAGTGTCTCTATCTGCGCCTCCTTCTCTGGATAATTCACTCCATCCTCACTCTCTCTGTCACTATCCCTCCATTTTGCTCCCTTTTCCTTTTTTTTTGAAAAATATCTTTATTGAATTTCACAATAATGTAATTACAAATACAATATATCAAACAATAAAGTGCAACCAGTGCCAAAGTGCAAACAATCGCCTTCCTAATTGCATGTTTTTTTTAAAAAAAAAAAACAAAGTTCACAATATACAAAACAATTACACGTACATGAGAACCACAAAAAAGAACCACAAAAAAAATCTCTCTCGCAGTCTGGCTCTTTCTCTCTCAATCTCTTCATCACTTCCTCTTTCTCTCCATCACTTCCTCCTCCTTTCCGTTTATCCTTATGACAGTGAAAATATAGTCAGACAGTTAGAGGCCATCAAAAGGTCATCTTTAACACTAGTGTTAGATAAGGGAAAGGGGACAGTTAGGCGGTTAGTTCATATCTATTTGAGGGTTTTTCCCTGCTTAAAAATAGGTACTTCTCAAAGCTGCTATCAGGGGGACATCATATGCTAATTTGTGCATTAGTGAGATCACTTGTGCCAAAATTTGTACACATTTGTACAAGTAAATCAAGAACTTTAAAAGAACGGTTCAACTTTTTTGGAAAAATGCTTCATCACTTTCTTGCCGAGAGTTAGATTTGAAGATCTGGAGTCTTGTCGTCACTGTGAGGTTGCCAAGCAACATGTTGAGACTCCAGGAGGTTGTTGCATCAGGCCAAAAAAAAAAAAAAAAGATACTCCAGCAGATACATAATCCCACGTAAAACCACATTTTTTGTTTTGACGCTTTGGTTTTTGAACAGATTTTTAAAAAAAAGGGGGTGTAAAGTATTCATTAGTGAACTTTAGAGGTGCTGGTGGGTGGATTTTGTTATCCTCAGACACAGCTAGGTTAGCTGTTAGCTAAACCATGCTAACCTGCTGCAAGTTGTAGCTTACTGTTTATTGTACAGATATGAGAGTGGTAATAAGCTTCTCATATGCATTTCGTAGGTGTCAGTACTTTGTGCAATGACAATAAAGTTGAATCTAATCTAATTCTTAAAAAGAAGTTTGTATTTCTCAAAATGTGTTCCAAATTTTTCTTTAAGGGATCTTTTAATGCAGATTAAAACAAGTACACATCTGTAGATTTAAAAGCTACATTGTACTTGTGACAACCTTGACTACCTGTTTAACATTAAACATTAACGTGTCCCTTCATTTTCCATCAACAACATACCTAAAAACCATCCAGCTTATCTTGTGCCTGCAGAGGCTGTAATATGGTGTAATACACCTTTAATGTGTATTCAAGATCAGTATGTTCTCACTTTGAGTAATGTGACTTTTTTCCATAGAAGGTCATTTTATGGAACTTATTTTGCTTTTGAAGTGTTTTCTCATTATGAACTAAACTGAACTTGGAAAAAAAAAAAAAAAAAGGCTTGAATGTTTTTTTTCTGTGTTTGTTTTCTTTTTTTTTTTTTGCTAGACTGAGTTTATTTGCAAGAGTCAATTTCCTCAGAAGTCGGAGTGAATGAAAAGTATAATGCATGCATCTTTTGTACTGAATGATTGTTGTCTTTTAAATAATTTAATAACTTGTCGGACAAGCACCCAAGAAAATAAATAATAAAACAGTCAAATAATGACAAACTGTGTTTAGGGACTTTCAAGATCTTTATTTGAGGTAATCCGTTTTTACATATTAACATTATCCCACCACTCCCTACAAGTAGCTGTGTGTGTGGATTGATCTTTTGAGAATAAGCTGCGGTCAGAAAAGTTGCTATATCATGGAAAAGAGTTACCACTTTGGTCACATCTGTTCCTTTTTAGCCAAACAGAAGTGAGGAATGATTTTTCCAAAACCAAAATTCAAAAGACATATGGTGCAGTTTGTTCTGCTTAACAAGTTACCAAGTTCTGTTACTGGCGCCTGCTGCTGCTGCTGCTGCTCCTCTTTAACTGCATTGTGCCAGATCAAGAGTTTTGCTGCTTATATATTAACAGACTAATATTCTTAGGTTTGTCTTTCACTTTGGAGCTAAAGTAAAACACCTGCAGGGAGACCATGACTGCATTTAAACAATATATACCAGAGAAAAAACATTCACAAACCTTCCTTTATGCTGTATCTCCACTGTCAACATAAAATCAGATCACTGTTTCTGCACAGTTCAATTTCTCTCCTGAAGTCTTTGCCATTTATATAAATGACAAGGAAGTCACATTATCAGATGCACTTTTGTCTTACTGTTCAAAACCAACAGAGAAAATGTCTTATGTGTCAATCAATTTCCATCTATTCATCTGTCAGTTTATCTACTTTTTTTTTTTATATCCATCCATCTAAATCCAGGGAGGAGATTTTATGTGAAGCCTGGGCCTCAGGGCTCCGCTGGGAGACAACACAGCAGTAAAAAGTGTTTACTCTCCTGGAGGCGGTTGGGTTTAAGTGGCCAGCCAGGGTGCACCAGCCTCCCTTATGTGACCGTTAGGGAGGGGCAGGGAGGTGAGGTTCAAGAGAGGCACAGATATAAGAAGCTACTATTGACAACATAGGGACCCACGCACAAAACCCTTATCGCCATTGCTGAAGTGTCTTTGAGCAAGACAAAGAAAGAGAAGGAAGTGATACGGATACAAAGCAAAGTGTCGGTTGCAGCTTGACACATTAATTGTGACACGGTTAGTCAAATTGAGCGTGCACGCGAGCACACAGGGGATCAGTAGAAGAAAAAAGGGGGACTTCACTATCTATCTACTATCGTCTCCTGTGTCTCACTCTCTCTCTGTTGCCATTACACACACACACACACACACACGCACACACACACATACCAGTCAAGTGAAGCTGGCAGATGGTAGATTGGTAAAAGGCGGACGGCGTGGTCCAGATGTTGCCGAACCCACAGTGCAGAAGGCAAAGGGCTTTGATCTGCCATACCACAGAGGAACTACTGGAACTGGATATGTAGACGAGGAGAGAGGAATGGATGCTAACCAAGGCTTTAAACGAAGGAGGGAAGAAAGGAAGTGAAGTGGAGCGAAAATGTGGGTGTTTGTGCGATTGTGTGTGTCTAAATAAGAGAGAGAGTGTTCGTGTAGAGGAGCGACGGATGATATTCCAGCATTTACGAGAAAATACCCAAGGGATCACTCACACATGTATCGCACACACTGAAACACGCATACATAAACTGTGCATCCATGAACGCAGGCGCCTAAACACACACACACACAGTCCAGACTCCCACACATGGCTCTAGGGTTTACTCACATGACACATGACATCCATGTGGGGAACAACAAAGACACATGAACACACACACACAAAATCAACCCACATTGAGCTCGGGGGTAGCCTGCACCACCAGCCTAACCTAAACACCACCAGCCACACACACCACACATGCTGGGTTGTGAACTGGGGAATTGCTTTTTTACACACAAGTACACACACAGAATTGTTTTTCTCCCGATGTAATTTAAGAAAGCTGCATTCATTTATCAACTCAGGCCAGTCCTCCTCTTCATACTTTTTTTTCCCTGTACAAGCATCAGCTATTGCTTCCTCAGTCAAGTCTCCAAATTAGTTTCTTTTTGTCAATGGCACTTAATAACGGTACCCTGGCTAAATAAAGGTTAAATAAATCAAAAACTGCCAACTGAATCTCTGGGTGGGGAATGTGGGGTAGGCACATGCCAGCACATTTAGGTTTTGGCAGGCTGCTTAGCCAGCTCCAACACACACACACACACACACACACACACACACACCTCAGCAGGTTAACAAGTATTGTTTGGAGGTGAAATGTTTAAATTTCGCAGGTTCCAGTCCCCAGGCTGAAGCCAGTCTTCGCCCACAAGCCTCCAGAGGTGAATGGGTTTAGCTGGAGTCTGACTCACTCGCTGGAACCAGAAAACCGGCTCGGTTCTGGCCAACACTCAGTCACTGTGGTCAGAAAGTCAGCCTGCCAGCCAGGCAGGCAGGCAACCAGTCATTCAGTTAGCCTGCCAGTTCAGACTTCTCTGTCATTTCTGTGAGGTCAGCCAACCGTCACCAAGCCAGCCGGTCAGTCAATACAGTCAGGCAGCCGGCCTAAAATGTGTTAAAAGATGCACCACTCAAACAGTCATTGTGCTTTTTGGTTGGTCGGTGGCCAACGGTAGAAGAGAAAAGTTCTTCTGTAGGGGTGTGAATCTTTGGGAATCTCACAATTCGATTCAAAATTGATTCTCAATTGAATGAATAGAAAAGGCGACACTATTTTCAGTCTCTTGCTCCAGTATACCGTGTGCCAAACCAACCACTGGTGTCCTCAGTCCACTGAAATACAATATGAAACATAACTGGCAATTAAGATAAATGGTCCGCAGCCGTTTTATTTTAAAAAGTTAACTGCATTAATCAATTAATGAATTAATTTGAAAGCATCTCACAGTCTCCTGCCTGTATGAGCATAACAAACTGAGGAGGAGTGCTCCGCTGTGTTGTTATTAACGTCATGTCTGCAGCAGTGGAGAGCAGCCTCTCTGCTGCACCGTTAGCTCCGGGGAAAGACATCGCCGTCCAAGACACTGAGCGGGCGCAGGGTTTTTGAGGTGAAACAGATTGAGCACCGAGTTATTTTTTTCACCACAGAGTTGGTTTAAGTTGTTTAAGTGCTGCAGTGTGTGTTGGTCAGCCGGTCTCGTTTGCTACTACTGGAGTTCGCTGCTCTATTCCGCTAATGTTAGTCTCCGAGTGATGACGTAGAACATCATACTGCATCTCGTAAAGGTAATTAGTCATTAAATTAGTCATTAAATCAAAAAATGCTCGCAACTGCTGCCTTTTTTTTGAAGATGAACTACAAGATAACTCTAGTGTGTGCACGCTATACACTGTACAGCATTTGTGACATTTGTTAATCGATTCAGAATCGTAACTCACTGCTATTCTTATGTCCTTCCCCTCACTCAGACTGTCAGATGTCCATTTAGCAAACCAGTCAGGCAGTCATTGCAATTAGTCATCAAACAAGTCAAAAGCTGCCTTGTTTGATGACTAACTTTTATGTGATTAATAAAGCACCAAGCCACATACTGGCGGTGATGAAAAGGGCAGAGAGAATTTTGCTCGTATTTTCATTCAACCCCTCATTGACCCTTTACTCATCCATTCAGTCACTCAGGGAAAAGCCTGTTCTGCCAGGCAGTCGACAAGTGAGCAACCCAGGCAAGTGGTCACTGTGGTCGGTCAGTCAGTCAAGGCAGCGGGCCTGAAATGTGGTAAGCGACAGCCCCACTGACCCAGTCAAGAAATAAGGAAGAAAAAAAATTTGTGCTCGGATAATGGCAAGGATTACACAGAAATTTTAACACCATACATTTTCTCATTAAGTCATTAAAAACGTCAAACGCTAATCAGCCAGGAAGGCAACCAGTCGCCCCAAATGGTAAGCAGTTCCGTCAATGGTCAGCCATTCAGCCAGTCAGTAAAGAAGCTAGTCAGTCACTCAGCCAATTAATGACTCAATCAACCAGGCATGGTTCACTCAGAAAACTTGTCTCCATTAACTGTGGTTAAAGATGTACCCAGTGACTCGGTGAAACCAGCCAGAAATGGAAATGTATTATTATGTTGCTTTATTTGCCATTATGGTTCTCCTCCAGCCTGACTGAGAAGTTTATTAAGCCCCTTCCCTGAGGAAAGAGATCAAAAGCTATTCCTCACTGAAAAATGTTATTAGTTTTGTCATGGGGACCTACCAGATACAAGCACAAGGGCCCAATTTGGCTCCCTTAGCCCGTACTTTAAAAAATACAGTTCTCATATTCACCCACTCATCCAGCCAAAAGCAACCAAATCAGTTTGTGGTCAGAAATACACCCACTGACCCTGCATAGCAATGTAGTGATCAGTTAACATGGGTGAATTTGGTTTTTGTTGTGCTGTAGCTCTGACTGTCCATCAACAGGTCACTCAGACTTCCATCCAAATCATCTCTCTTCTTAGCAAGCCCTTTTCTTCATTCATGCAGTAAACAGCCAATTAATCCATTCACTCAGCGGTTCTCCCAGTCTGGCTGCCATTCACATCATCAAGGAATTCAGTTTGTACTTATAAAGTCGTTAAGTGATCCCATCAGTCACGCAGCAAGTCAGTAAGACGTCTAGGGGAAGCAGTTAGAAATTCAGCTAAACATTTTTCCCACGAGGCCATAATCACTCCCTCTTTACCATATATTTACTATACGTAAGTGGTAGGGGTCAAGCAATCGGGGGGGACGGGATAATCTGAGCAGCAGTACAAAATCAGTCAAAGAAAAGCATTACATCATCACATTTGAGAAGCTGAAACCAGCAAATTTTGGCATATTTGCTTAAAAAAACGACTAAAATGATTATTCAATTATCAAAATAAAAAAATACTTGCAGATTTATCTTCTGTCGGTCAACTAATTGATTAATCGACCAATTGTTACAGCTCCAGTCACAACAGTGCGCTATATTATCATAGTATTTTATTTGAATGTTTGTTAAATATATGCACTATACACAGTGCCCTGAAAAATTCCCACAGTGGAACGAAATAAGTGGTGTTCATGGCATGAATACAACATGTCATATGGATTTCTTGACATCTAAAAATGTGATAATTACAGTCGGGCAACTCTACGCCTGTCAGATATGATGCAAAATCAAGTGCCTGAAATCTCAATTTACTGCTCACTATAGAGTAAACTAGAGTGCTTATTATATGGTTAGTGGTGCATTAGTGAAGGAGGGAGTGATTTCGGACACAGCCTCAGAGTGGGAAACTCCACCAGAAAGGTTGGCATATACACGGTATTAATAGTACACAGTAAATTTATATACTTCTAAACAAAGAATAGTAAAAGTATACTCAGGTATTAGAGAGAACCTACTCAATTGTCTGTTTTAACAAAAAAAATAAAAAATAAATTAAAATGACCACTTCAGGAAACCAAAAACCTCTATGACAAGCTGGACGTCTGGAGAAAGTCAACCACAAAATAATCATAATAATTTAAAAAGCCCTAACTTGGTTGAACTCAACCAAAAACTAACTAAAGCTAAAGAGCATGATGAGATGGAGGTCTGGCCACACCGGTTTCAGGTTTCTAGCTGCAGCCGGACAAACTGATTAACATATGAACCTATACTGCTTCAGATTCTGGAGCTCCATTTATGTTTTTCAACTGGGAATCGAAGGCAGTACGTGTTGAACTCTTTCAGATAGAGATCATAATGTGATGTCCAGTCTAGAGCTGCAACAATTAGTCGATTAATCAATTAGTCGATCGACAGAAAATTAATCGCCGATTATTTTGATAGTTGAATAATCATTTTAGTCATTTTTTTAAGCAGAATGCCAAATATTTACCAGTTTCAGCTTTTCAGATGTGATTATTTTATGCTTTTCTTTGTCATTTATGATAGTAAACTCTTGAGAAAACAACAATTTATCAAGAAAATAATCTAATCAACAGTGAAAAAGCAGCAATTCCTTGAGCAACAGGTTCAAATACTGATTGTGCCTGTTCGTCATCCATCCATGTAACTTAAGGCACTCAGACATTTTCAAAGAGCGGTTACATTAAATTACCAACAAACATCAGTAGTGTGTGTGGAAGCTATTAGTCCGATGTGAACTCACTGACCCTGTACATTATGGGGCTGATGATGCTGCTCTGAGTCATCTTATTATTTGATGAAAAGCCGTTTTGGAATGAGCACAGGGTATCTTTGGGGAATTTCCAGATGTTGTTGTGGACATTCTGATACATACAAACACACACAAACACACACACACACACATTCAGATTAAACGTGTGTACATACAGTAAACACTCAGGAACTTGCGCTGGTGGACGAGGCTGCAGCTGGGCCAGGCAGTTTAATTCCATGAGGAGCTTTCCAGTCATCTAACCACCACTCTTTTCCGCTTTCCCTCCTTGTTTTCCTTTTGTATTATGCGTGTCATTGATGTACTGTACTCTGTCATGACCTTTAGCTGGCTGTTTATCTATATCAGATATATTAAGGAAGAAAAACCAATGTCGTTTTTATCCCCGGCGTTCTAAACTCGCTTTCTTCCAGACAAGAAAAGTTAGAGAGTTTGATAATTTCTCCAAGCAAGTGACAGTATATCAGAGATTTTTTTTTTTTTTTTTGATAATTGCTGACTATGAAGGAATGTACTACTGTCTTTTAAATCTGCTCGCACACATTGACTTTATTAGACTGTGGCTTTGAGTTGTTGTTTTTTTCTCCACTGGAGTGTAACAGCAGACATTTTTGAGCTGAAATTTACATTTAAAAATCAGCAGGAGCCATTTTTCTGTCATGGTAGTGTTCAGACTTTGTTATGAAAAGTCACGGAATGTCTTCTCAAAACAGTTAATAAAAATGCAATATGACTGTCCTCTTAGCATTCCTCACTATAACCACACTAACACACTAATGAGCTAACTTGTGGCTAGCTGTGTCCCATGATTTCAATGAAGAATGTTAACAATTCCAAAAAGCTATTTTAGGCACACAGGCGAACATATAAAGTTTATTAAACTCGCAATGTGACGAGAGCTATGGTGCAGAAAAATAACCGGCGATGACTGAAAATGTCAAGGTGGACTTTTTAAGCTTTAAATGTAGCTGAAGCTTTGCAATACATGACATTTAGACGGTTCTCCATCCTCACTATCCAGCCATTTCTCTCCATCTTTCTGCCCTGGGGTCATTATCTGTGTGTGTGTGTGTGTTTGTGTGTGTATATGCGTGCATGCTTGCAACAGTCACTGAGTTATTAGCTGCCGATTAGCCTTCTGACCCACTGCAACACTGTCTGACTTATCCAGTGAAAGGATGCGTTGTGTGTGTGTTTTTGTCCATATGTGTGCATGAGCTCAAACCGATTCATTTGTATAAATAAACAGAAACTGCCTGTTTAGTTAATAGCAACCCATTGTTTTTACATACTATATGATGTTCCACAGGAATGAATCTATTCAAATTGTGTTGGCTGATGCTTCCTCTCCGTACCTGCACCTGAATGCAAAGCTTGACATATGCGCCTCCTCTCTCTAAAGCCTCATTCCAACTCAATCAGTTTTACTGGGGAAGGTCCAGGGCAATTATAATTTTCATCCAGTCTGAACCTGCCAAGTCCACGGTTCTTAGTCCAGCACAGAAAAAAAATCTTAACAAATTACCTAATGTTTTCTCAGCAGCACTCAGTTTAAACTGACATCCCTGTAATGTAATAATGTGTTCAGTGTTTGGCAGCTGTCAGATTGTAATAACACATGCGGACTAATAGTCGAAATGGACTTTGGATCCTGTCTTTCAGTTGTGTTTGAGAGAGTTGCTATTATTTTCTACTATTTTATTTGTACCAAGAACCATCAACAGCTGATTGTTTTAAAAGTGCAGCATCTCCGAGCAAAGTTTACTTGTTTGCCTGATCGTGAGCGGCAGTTTAACCGAAACAGACATCTTTTTTTTTTGCCTTGGTGCCTTATCAAGCAACAGTATCTACATTCTCTCTCAGTGTTCACACCTTCCATCCCCTCTGGGCAGGGCTTAAAGTTTGTTGACCTAAGGTTTTACATAGCATCCATGCGTAACTGACCTAAGCTTTGCATCTGATGACAGCTGCCGGAAAGCTGACCTACAGATATCCTATGACTGGTAACCACATCAAGTCTCCCCATTGTCCTGCTACAGTAAAATAAGCTTTACATCTCATGAGTGCCACGCATTCTTGAAGTTTGCCAACCGATCAATCAATCGACACCTTTAAATATCACTGTTCTGTCAAAGAAATTGTATGCTTTGGTAAGCAATGTTCCAAAAAGTACGCTTTTGTTTTTTTTTTAATCTGCACAGTCGATCTTTTTGTCCAGTGGTACACAAACCACTTTGGTAAGGAGTCTCTCCATATGACGCTCCTCGTGGCCGCAGCTTTACACGCCATTCAGAAAGCCAATGTGTTTAGCCAAACCACAAACAACGGGTTCCCATTCACCAACTCGGCCACTAGTCCGAAGGGGGGGAAAAATGAAGCAATAAATAAAATAACAGGTATCTCATTTCTTTCGTTTTGTGAAAAGGTGCAGATCTTCTCATGTGTATGTGTAATTATTTCCCTCTCCGGCTCGCCATTGTCATTGGGGACCCAGGCTATTGAGTCGCTGCCAAAGCCCCGTTCACTGTCTGCACATAGCTGGTGTTACGCAACGGCTAATTACTTCCACTCGGCCCCGACAAAACCATAGAGAGAGAGAGAAAGAGAGAGAGAAAGGAAAAGGAAGGGGGGGGGGTGTGATAAAATAAAATAGACAGAGGGGAGGAGAGATGACCAGACAGGGGGACAAGCAAGAGGAAAATCAGGGGGGGGGGAGAGAGAGAGAGAAACTACAAAGGAGATGTAGGGCAGAGATACAGGAGAGGAAGAAGAGACAGAAGAGGAGGAGAAAGGCAGATAAAAAAAAGTAAAGGACAGACAGAAAGGGAGTGGAGAAGGACGGGGAAACAGAGAGGGAAACAGAGATAAAGACTATCTTCTTCCTCTGGGTACTCTCCTGCAGTGTTTTGGTAGGGAGAGACACAAAAAAAAACATCAAACCATAATGACCTCTTCACCATCCGCAACAACAGTTTTACCGAAAATCATGCCGCAGCAGCCAAATTTGGTCCAAAGAGAGCGAGAGAGAGAAGAGGAGTGTTGTCAAAGCCAGACGGGGCCCGCAGCCCTTTTCCTCTCCAACAATTTTTGGAGATGATGTCATTATTCATAAAAAAAAAAAAAAAAAAAAAAGAAAAAAGAAAAAAAGAAAAAAGAAAAATGTGTCTGCGCCTCCGGCTCGACTAGAGCAAAGGGAAGAGGGGAAGGTGGGAGAGAAAGGAGGGGAGGCGGTTGAGAGGGAGAGATGTAGAGATGAAGACATAGGAGAGGGAGGAAGAAAAAGGAAGAAAGTGATGAGAGGAAACATGAGAGTTGGATGAGGATGAAAATATGCAATAGAAAAAGGAAAGAAACATGACATAAATGGAAAAGAGTGAGAGGGGGAAGAAAGGGACAACTACCTCAATTCATACTTTTGCTGCTCTAATTTTTTAATAAAATCTCTTTAATAAAAGCAACACAAAGCAAAACTCTCCACATTTCCTGCTTCAACCGTCCAAAATTGAGCACTGCTTCACATCATACTAAGAAAAATAAGATTTTGTTGACACTTATGGGCGCAGGTAGTAGATATGGCCAGTTTTTGGTTATTTTTTTTAAAGTAAGACCCTCTAAACATCAACGGCAGCATCGTTTTTGCAGCGGCATGAGAGATTGCACTGAACAAAGGCAATCACTGTCATTTCTTAGAGACCGACTTTAGCACCGCCAACACAGGGGGGCTCATCGTCCAGCAAGACGCTGTGTTGCACAATCAAATACGTAAAAGTGCACATTCACGGCAGACGACTTTGTCACACGGACACCGCGTTTCTACGGTTTACCTCGCGATTGTTGTGACGCGAGATAAAATATCTACTGCAGGAGCAACTTTACAGAGATGTAACATCTCACTAGTACCTGGAACACCTGAAGCATCCCACACACACACACACACACACACACGCATGCAGCCACCTGCGTAGTTTTAAGGCAGGCAGCTGTTTTCGGTCTAAACGGCAGCTTAGTTTTGCCCCATTTGCCTGAATCCTGGGGATTCTCTCACTGCTTTCCCTCAATTTTAACAAAGTTCAGTTGCTTAAAATTCTTTTGTTCTCTGCTACATGATGTATACTTTTACAGCGGATATCCGAACATCCTGTTATAACACAATGGATCACATCTACTCTGGAATTTATACCCATGGAAGCCTTAGGTTTTTTTCTTAAAGGACGAGTTGTTTCACTTCTATAAAATATGGAGGCCTTTTCTTTCTGACTGTGGAGAAAACGTGATGCAGACTCTTAAATTCAGTGAATGACTGAAGCAGACAGCTGTGGACTGATCATTTGTAACATCATTCTGTCCTCGTTGTCCTGTTTGTATGAGCAGAAGCAGTTTTTAAATGTTTACTAGCATTTCTGTTAACATTTTAACTCAATCTCTGTATCTCAGAGTTTCCAGAACTTGGCAACAACACCTTAATTAGACCCAGAACAATAAAATTGGTCGGGCAGATACATCAGTACGGGGAAAAAAAAGCTAAGCAGCTTCGCTATATTTTTAAGATTTTTGTGGCATAGGCTTATTAGTAATTTATACTCTAAATTAAGATCGTTTAAAGATGTCTTCTTCTTCCTTGTTAAGACCAAATGTCTTACTTGTAGAACTTTTTTTTTTTACCCAATACCGAAAGGAAACCGCTTCCTGTGTGTGAATTAAGTTTCCTACCGCTGATTCCGCCCGACCACACGGGCTCGTCGGGGGTAAAAACCATGGAAGTCTGAAACGCTGCTGACGATTTCGGCCCAAACATAACAAATAACAGAGCGAGAAGGGGAGGAAAAGGAAGAAGCCGAGAGAAAGAGAGAGAGAGAGAGAGAGAGAAAAAGAGCGGCGTCGAGATGACAGACGAGAAAGAAAAAAAGATTAACAAACCGCTGTCAGAGACTCTGACATAGACCATCAGCTCAGTCACACTTACACTCACCCCTCTTCTCCTCAATCTCCCCCCATCTATCCATCATCACTCCATTTCAACATCATTGTATATCACTTCATCATTTTATCTATCACATATAAGATAATAGGCGAGCACTCATTCATCCATCTATCCTTATCTATCTATGCCATTTCTCTTTCTCTCTCCCAATCTGCTCGTCCATCTCTCTGCCTTCAGGCTGTCTTCAATCTGTTAGCTCCATAATGTTTCTCTGTGTGTGTGTGTGTGTGTGTGTGTACTGAGATATTAACCATTCAGACAATGTAAACAGTATTTATCCTTACAAATCTTTCAAACATAAAAAGATAATCCAAATCATTTTTTTTTGTATTCTCATTTCTATTATTTATTACCTTTGTCTTCCGCCCTCATTAAGACTCTGAAGGACTCATTCATGTGGAAATTTGTCAGTTTTTATTTTTTCACGTGTAAAAGCGCTCATGCGCTCGATTTGACTTGCTAGTCAAAGATTCAGATATGCCGTTTTATTTGGCGACACAAGTTTTGATTTATGATTTGTATTTTGTTTATCTGAAGAATTTTCTTTTTTTTGTTATTGGATCTGACTGGAATTTCTTATTTTCTCCAATTGCACAGTCAGAGTTGGTATGAAACAGACATAGTTCTGTTATGACCCTCAAAAATCAAATTTTTTGTGATTCAAACTTGACTGAGTGAACATATTTGATGGATTTTCTACTTTTTGCATCACATCTTTTCTACATCATTCATCTTTTTCTACTCTGGTCCTTCAATTGGAATAACAGGAATTTAGAATAAAAGGAAAAGAAACAACAAAGACGGAGGTGACGCCTTCAAGACCAACCTGAAACATCAGAGCCGAGGCCCGAAACTCACACATCATCTCTAACACAGTGTATTTCACCAGTTTTATTTTCAACTCTTCAGTGACTTTTGGGTGTTACACACATGCAAAAGAAAAAATGTAACTTTACTATGAAATCTTATAACATATCAGCTCGCCTTTCACTCTGGCTAT